>NC_133009.1:202500-262500 GCF_048564905.1 Vicugna pacos | reverse complement strand
TGCCTCACCCGGCTTCAACTATGGATGATGCTAAAACTAGTAGGAATGAGGGGGGTAGCAGCCAGAAGCTCATGTTGTTCATCCGGGGAAATGTCATGTCTGGGGCGCCAAGGATTAAAGGAACCAGTCAATTTCCGAAGCCCCCAATCGTGATTCGTATGACTAATCCTCCTCCTCCACCTCCTCCTCCACCTCCTCCTCCACCTCCTCCTCTTCCACCTCCTCCTCCACCTCCTCCTCCACATTCTCCTCATCCACATCCTCCTCCTCCTCCTAAACATCCTCCTCCTCCTCCTCCACATTCTCCTACTCCTCCACCACATTCTCCTTCTCCACATTCTCCTCCTCCACATCCTCCTCCTCCACATCCTCCTCCTTCTCCACGTCCTCCTCCTCCTCCACATTCACCTCCTCCTCCTCCTCCTCCACTTTCACCTCCTCCTCCTCCTCCTCCTCTTCCACCTCCTCCTCCTCCACCTCCTCCTCCACCTCCTCCACCTCCTCCTCCACCTCCTCCTACTCCTCCACATTCCTTTTTAGGTAGAGAAAGGTAGTACTGCTCTTCCTGGTCCTAGAAGCCAGGAAAGAACTGAGCGTACTTTGAGATTCCATTGAAAGGCTGCTTCTGGCTCTCTTCATTAGAGGCTAAATGCTGCACCAGTGGCAAATCTACTTCCAACTTGATTTATCCAGTTAATTTTCCATAATTCAACTCTTGAACTCATTGCAGGCTATCTGGAAGACTGGCAGCAATTACTTTCTTTGTTAACTTTGCATATGAAGTAGCTTTAATTAAACATTATTTTGGAAATTAGACAGAATCTTGAGGATTATTGTAATAATCCTCCACCTCCTCCTCCTCCTCCACCTCCTCCTCCTCCTCCACCTCCTCCTCCTCCTCCTCCACCTCCTCCTCCTCCACCTCCTCCTCCACCACCTTCTCCTCCTCCACTTCCTGCACCTCCACCTCCTCCACATCCTCCTCCTCCTCCACATCCTCCTCCTCCACATCCTACTCCACATCCTCCTCCTCCTCCACCTCCTCCTACCCTCCTAGGGGAGGGTAAACAGTTCAACTAGTGCCTGCCCCGGCTTCAATATGGATGATGCTAGAAGTAGTAGGAATGAGGGGGGTAGCAGCCAGAAGCTCATGTTGTTCATACGGAGAACTGTCATGTCTGGGGCGCCAAGCATTAAAGGAAGCAGTCAATTTCCGAAGCCCCCAATCGTGCTTGGTATGACTAATCCTCCTCCTCCACCTCCTCCTCATCCTCCTCCTCCTCTTCCACCTCCTCCTCCACATCCTCCTCCTCCACATCCTCCTCCTCCTCCACATCCTCCTCCTCCACATCCTCCTCCTCCTCCACATCCTCCTCTTCCACCTCCTCTTCCACCTCCTCCTCCACATCATCCTCCTCCACATCCTCCTCCTCCACATCCTCCTCCTCCTCCACATCCTCCTCCACCTCCACATCCTCCTCCACCTCCACCTTCTCCTCCACCTCCTCCTCCTCCACCTCCTCCTCCACCTCCTCCTACTCGTCCACATTCCTTTTTAGGTAGAGAAATGTAGTACTGCTCTTCCTGGTCCTAGAAACCAGGAAAGAACTGAGCCTACTTTGAGATTCCATTGAAAGACTGCTTCTGGCTCTTTTCATTAGAGGCTAAATGCTGCACCAGTGGTAAATCTACTTCCAGCTTTATTTATCCAGTTAATTCTCCATAATTCAACTCTTCAATTCATTGCAGGCTATCTGGAAGACTGGCAGCAATTACTTTCTTTGTTAACAGTTGCGTATGAAGTAGCTTTAATTAAATATTATTTTCGAAATTAGACAGAATCTTGAGGATTATTGTAATAATCCTCCTCCACCTCCTCCTCCTCCTCCTCCACCTCCTCCTCCACCTCCTCCTCCTCCTCCACCTCCTCCAAATCCTCCTCCACATTCTCCTCATCCACATTCTTCTCCTCCACTTCCTCCTCCTCCTCCTCCACCACAATCTCCTCCTCCACATCCTCCTCCTCCACATCCTCCTCCTCGACCTCCTCCTGCTCCTCCACTCCCTCCACCTCCACCTCCTCCTCCACCACTTCCTCCTCCACCTCCTCCTTCACATCCTCCTCCACATCCTCCTCCTCCTCCACATCCTCCTCCTCCTCCACATCCTCCTCCACCTCCACCTTCTCCTGCACCTCCACATTCTCCTCCTCCTCCACCTCCTCCTCCTCCACCTCCTCCTCCTCCTCCACCTCCTCCTCCTCCACCTCCTCCTGCTCCTCCACATCCTCCTCCTCCTCCACTTCCTCCACCTCCACCTCCACATCCTCCTCCACATCCTCCTCCTCCAAATTCTCCTCCTCCACCTCCTCCTCCTCCACCTCCTCTTCCACCTCCACCTCCTCCTCTTCCACGTCCTCCTCCTCCTCCACCTCCACATCCTCCTCCTCCACATCCTCCTCCTCCACATCCTCCTCCTCCTCCTCCAAATCCTCCTCCTCCTCCTCCACATCCTCCTCCTCCTCCACATCCTCCTCCTCCACATTCTCCTCCTCCACATCCTCCTCCTCCTCGTCCACCTTCTCCTCCAGCTCCTCTTCCACCTCCTCCTTCTCCTCCTCCTCCTCCTCCTCAACCTCCTCCTTCACCTCCTCCTACTCCTCCACAATCCTTTTTAGGTAGAGGAAGGTAGTACTGCTCTTTCTGGTCCTAGAAACCAGGAAAGAACTGAGCGTACTTTGAGATTCCATTGAAAGGCTGCTTCTGGCTCTTTTCATTAGAGGCTAAATGCTGCACGAGTGGTAAATCTACTTCCAGCTTGATTTATCCAGTTAATTCTCCATAATTCAACTCTTGAATTCATTGCAGACTATCTGGAAGACTGGCAGCAATTACTTTCTTTGTTAACAGTTGCGTATGAAGTAGCTTTAATTAAATATTATTTTCGAAATTAGACAGAATCTTGAGGATTATTGTAATAATCCTCCTCCACCTCCACCTCCTCCTCCACCTCCTCCTCCTCCTCCACTTCCTCCACCTCCACCTCCTCCTCCTCAAACCTCCTCCACAAACTCCTCCTCCACATCCTCCTCCACATCCTCCTCCTCCTCCACCTCCTCCTACCCTCCTAGGGGAGGGTAAACAGTTCAACTAGTGCCTCACCCGGCTTCAACTATGGATGATGCTAGAAGTAGTAGGAATGAGGGGGGTAGCAGCCAGAAGCTCATGTTGTTCATACGGGGAACTGTCATGTCTGGGGCGCCAAGCATTAAAGGAACCAGTCAATTTCCGAAGCCCCCAATCGTGCTTGGTATGACTAATCCTCCTCCTCCACCTCCTCCTCATCCTCCTCCACCTCCTCCTCCACCTCCTCCTCTTCCACCTCCTCCTCCACATCCCCCTCCTCCACATCCTCCTCCTCCACATCCTCCTCCTCCACATCCTCCTCCTCCTCCACATCCTCCTCCTCCTCCTCTTCCACTTCCTCCTCCACATCCTCCTCCTCCACATCCTCCTCCTCCTCCACATCCTCCTCCTCCTCCACATCCTCCTCCTCCTCGACATCCTCCTCCACCTCCACCTTCTCCTCCTCCTCCTCCTCCTCCTACTCCTCCACATTCCTTTTTAGGTAAAGAAAGGTAGTACTGCTCTTCCTGGTCCTAGAAACCAGGAAAGAACTGAGCCTACTTTGAGATTTCATTGAAAGACTGCTTCTGGCTCTTTTCATTAGAGGCTAAATGCTGCACCAGTGGTAAATCTACTTCCAGCTTTATTTATCCAGTTAATTCTCCATAATTCTACTCTTCAATTCATTGCAGGCTATCTGGAAGACTGGCAGCAATTACTTTCTTTGTTAACAGTTGCGTATGAAGTAGCTTTAATTAAATATTATTTTCGAAATTAGACAGAATCTTGAGGATTATTGTAATAATCCTCCTCCACCTCCTCCTCCACCTCCTCCTCCACCTCCTCCAACTCCTTCTCCACATTCTCCTCCTCCACATTCTCCTCCTCCACCTCCTCCTCCTCCACATTCTCCTCCTCCTCCTCCTCCTCCTTCACCTCCTATTCCTCCACCTCCTCCTCCTCCACCTCCTCCACCACCTCCTCCTCCACCTCCATCTCCTCCTCCTCCTGGACCTCCTCCTCCTCCACCTCCTCCTCCTCCTCCTCCACCTCCTCCTCCTCCTCCTCCTCCACATTCCTTTTTAGGTAGAGAAAGGTAGTACTGCTCTTCCTGGTCCTAGAAACCAGGAAAGAACTGAGCGTCCTTTGAGATTCCATTGAAAGGCTGCTTCTGGCTCTTTTCATTAGAGGCTAAAGGCTGCACCAGTGGTAAATCTACTTCCACCTTGATTTATCCAGTTAATTTTCCGTAATTCAACACTTGAACTCATTGCAGGCTATCTGGAAGACTGGCAGCAATTACTTTCTTTGTTAACAGTTGCTTATGAAGTAGTTTTAATTAAATATTATTTTCGAAATTAGACAGAATCTTGAGGAATATTGTAATAATCCTCCTCCACCTCCTCCTCCTCCTCCACCTCCTCCTCCACCTCCTCCTCTTCCACCTCCTCCTCTTCCACCTCCTCCTTCACCTCCTCCTTTTCCTCCTCCTCCTCTTCCACCTCCTCCTCCTTCTCCTCCACATCCTCCTCCTCCACATCCTCCTCCTCCACATCCTCCTCCTCCACATCCTCCTCCTCCACATTCTAACCCTCCACCTCCTCCTCCTCCACCACAATCTTCTCCTCCACATCCTCCTCCTCCACATTCTCCTCCTCCTCCTCTTCCACCTCCTCCTCCTCCTCCCTCACCTCCTCCTCCTCCACCTCCTCCTCCTCTTCCACCTCCATCTCCTCCTCCTCCTGGACCCCCTCCTCCTCCACCTCCTCCTCCACCTCCTCCTCCTCCTCCACCTCCTACTCCTCCTCCTCCTCCTCCACATTCCTTTTTAGGTAGAGAAAGGTAGTACTGCTCTTCCTGGTCCTAGAAACCAGGAAAGAACTGAGCGTACTTTGAGATTCCATTGAAAGGCTGCTTCTGGCTCTTTTCATTAGAGGCTAAATGCTGCACCAGTGGTAAATCTACTTCCACCTTGATTTATCCAATTAATTTTCCATAATTCAACTCTTGAACTCATTGCAGGCTATCTGGAAGACTGGCAGCAATTAATTTCTTTGTTAACTTTGCGTATGAAGTAGCTTTAATTAAATATTATTTTGGAAATTAGACAAAATCTTGAGGATTATTGTAATAATCCCCCACCTCCTCCTCCTCCTCCACCTCCTCCTCCTCCAACTCCTCCAACTCCTCCTCCACATTCTCCTCCTCCACATTCTCCTCCTCCTCCACAACAATCTCCTCCTCCACATCCTCCTCCTCCACATTCTCCTCCTCCTCCACCTCCACCACCTCCTCCTCCTCCTCCTCAACCTACTCCTCCTCCACCTCCTCCTCCTCCACCTCATTCACCTCCTCCTCCTCCTCCACCTACTCCTCCACCTCCTCCTCCACCTCCTCCTCCTCCTCCACCTCCATCTCCTCCTCCTCCTGGACCTCCACCTCCTTCACCTCCTCCTCCTCCACCTCCTCCTCCTCCACCTCCTCCTCTACCTCCTCCTTCTCCTTCTCCACCTCCTCCTACTCCTCCACATTCATTTTTCGGTAGAGAAAGGTAGTACTGCTCTTCCTGGTCCTAGAAACCAGGAAAGAACTGAGCGTACTTTGAGATTCCATCGAAAGGCTGCTTCTGGCTCTTTTCATTAGAGGCTAAATGCTGCACCAGTGGTAAATCTACTTCCAGCTTGATTTATCCACTTAATTCTCCATAATTTAACTCTTGAACTCATTGCAGGCTATCTGGAAGACTGGCAGCAATTACTTTCTTTGTTAACAGTTGCGTATGAAGTAGTTTAATTAAATATTATTTTGGAAATTTGACAGAATCTTGAGGATTATTGTAATAATCCTCCTCCACCTCCTCCTCCTCCACCTCCTCCATCTCCTCCTCCTCCACCTCCTCCTCCTCCACCTCCTCCACCTCCTCCTGGACCTCCTCCTCCTTCACCTAATCCTCCACCTCCTCCTCCTCCTCCTCCTCCACCTCCTCCTCCTCCACCTCCTCCTCCTCCTCCACCTCCTCCTCCTCCTCCACCTCCTCCTCCTCCTCCACTTCCTCCTCCACCTCCTCCTCCTCCTCCTGGAAATCCTCCTCCTTCACCTCCTCCTCATCCACCTCCTCCTCCTCCACCTCCTCCTCCTCCACCTCCTCCTCCACCCCCTCATCCTCCAACTCCTCCTCCTCCTACACCTCCTCCTCCTCTTCCACTTCCTCCACCTCCACCTCCTCCACATCCTCCTCCTCATCATCCTCCTCCTCCTCCACCTTCTCCACTTCCTCCTCCTCCTCCTCCACCTCCTTCTCCTCCTCCACCTCCTCCTCCTCCTCCTCCTCCTCCACCTCCTCCACCTCCTCGTCCTCCACCTCCTCCACCTCCTCCTCCACCACCTCCTCCACCTCCTCGTACTCCTCCACATTCCTTTTTAGGTAGAGAAAGGTAGTACTGCTCTTCCTGGTCTTAGAAACCAGGAAAGAACTGAGCGTACTTTGAGATTCCATTGAAAGGCTGCTCTGGCTCTTTTCATTAGAGGCTAAATGGTGCACCAGTGGTAAATCTACTTCCAGCTTGACTTATCCAGATATTTCTCCATAATTCAACTCTTAAACTCATTGAAGGCTATCTGGAAGACTGGCAGCAATTACTTTCTTTGTTAACTTTGCGTATGAAGTAGCTTTAATTAAATATTATTTTGGAAATTAGACAGAATCTTGAGAATTATTGTAATAATCCTCCACCTCCTCCTCCTCCTCCACCTACTCCTCCTCCTCCAACTCCTCCTGCTCCACCTCCTCCTCCTCCTCCACCTCCTTCTCCACCTCCTCCTCCACTTCCTCCACCTCCACCACATCCTCCTCCTCCTCCACATCCTCCTACTCCACATCCTCCTCCTCCACATCCTCCTCCTCCTCCTCCACCTTCTCCTCCACCTCCTCTTCCACCTCTTCCTTCTTCTCCACCTCCTCCTCCACCTCCACATCCTCCTCCACATCCTCCTCCTCCTCCACCTCCTCCTACCCTCCTAGGGGAGGGTAAACACTTCAACTAGTGCCTCACCCGGCTTCAACTATGGATGATGCTAAAACTAGTAGGAATGAGGGGGGTAGCAGCCAGAAGCTCATGTTGTTCATCCGGGGAAATGTCATGTCTGGGGCGCCAAGGATTAAAGGAACCAGTCAATTTCCGAAGCCCCCAATCGTGATTCGTATGACTAATCCTCCTCCTCCACCTCCTCCTCCACCTCCTCCTCCACCTCCTCCTCTTCCACCTCCTCCTCCACCTCCTCCTCCACATTCTCCTCATCCACATCCTCCTCCTCCTCCTAAACATCCTCCTCCTCCTCCTCCACATTCTCCTACTCCTCCACCACATTCTCCTTCTCCACATTCTCCTCCTCCACATCCTCCTCCTCCACATCCTCCTCCTTCTCCACGTCCTCCTCCTCCTCCACATTCACCTCCTCCTCCTCCTCCTCCACTTTCACCTCCTCCTCCTCCTCCTCCTCTTCCACCTCCTCCTCCTCCACCTCCTCCTCCACCTCCTCCACCTCCTCCTCCACCTCCTCCTACTCCTCCACATTCCTTTTTAGGTAGAGAAAGGTAGTACTGCTCTTCCTGGTCCTAGAAGCCAGGAAAGAACTGAGCGTACTTTGAGATTCCATTGAAAGGCTGCTTCTGGCTCTCTTCATTAGAGGCTAAATGCTGCACCAGTGGCAAATCTACTTCCAACTTGATTTATCCAGTTAATTTTCCATAATTCAACTCTTGAACTCATTGCAGGCTATCTGGAAGACTGGCAGCAATTACTTTCTTTGTTAACTTTGCATATGAAGTAGCTTTAATTAAACATTATTTTGGAAATTAGACAGAATCTTGAGGATTATTGTAATAATCCTCCACCTCCTCCTCCTCCTCCACCTCCTCCTCCTCCTCCACCTCCTCCTCCTCCTCCTCCACCTCCTCCTCCTCCACCTCCTCCTCCACCACCTTCTCCTCCTCCACTTCCTGCACCTCCACCTCCTCCACATCCTCCTCCTCCTCCACATCCTCCTCCTCCACATCCTACTCCACATCCTCCTCCTCCTCCACCTCCTCCTACCCTCCTAGGGGAGGGTAAACAGTTCAACTAGTGCCTGCCCCGGCTTCAATATGGATGATGCTAGAAGTAGTAGGAATGAGGGGGGTAGCAGCCAGAAGCTCATGTTGTTCATACGGAGAACTGTCATGTCTGGGGCGCCAAGCATTAAAGGAAGCAGTCAATTTCCGAAGCCCCCAATCGTGCTTGGTATGACTAATCCTCCTCCTCCACCTCCTCCTCATCCTCCTCCTCCTCTTCCACCTCCTCCTCCACATCCTCCTCCTCCACATCCTCCTCCTCCTCCACATCCTCCTCCTCCACATCCTCCTCCTCCTCCACATCCTCCTCTTCCACCTCCTCTTCCACCTCCTCCTCCACATCATCCTCCTCCACATCCTCCTCCTCCACATCCTCCTCCTCCTCCACATCCTCCTCCACCTCCACATCCTCCTCCACCTCCACCTTCTCCTCCACCTCCTCCTCCTCCACCTCCTCCTCCACCTCCTCCTACTCGTCCACATTCCTTTTTAGGTAGAGAAATGTAGTACTGCTCTTCCTGGTCCTAGAAACCAGGAAAGAACTGAGCCTACTTTGAGATTCCATTGAAAGACTGCTTCTGGCTCTTTTCATTAGAGGCTAAATGCTGCACCAGTGGTAAATCTACTTCCAGCTTTATTTATCCAGTTAATTCTCCATAATTCAACTCTTCAATTCATTGCAGGCTATCTGGAAGACTGGCAGCAATTACTTTCTTTGTTAACAGTTGCGTATGAAGTAGCTTTAATTAAATATTATTTTCGAAATTAGACAGAATCTTGAGGATTATTGTAATAATCCTCCTCCACCTCCTCCTCCTCCTCCTCCACCTCCTCCTCCACCTCCTCCTCCTCCTCCACCTCCTCCAAATCCTCCTCCACATTCTCCTCATCCACATTCTTCTCCTCCACTTCCTCCTCCTCCTCCTCCACCACAATCTCCTCCTCCACATCCTCCTCCTCCACATCCTCCTCCTCGACCTCCTCCTGCTCCTCCACTCCCTCCACCTCCACCTCCTCCTCCACCACTTCCTCCTCCACCTCCTCCTTCACATCCTCCTCCACATCCTCCTCCTCCTCCACATCCTCCTCCTCCTCCACATCCTCCTCCACCTCCACCTTCTCCTGCACCTCCACATTCTCCTCCTCCTCCACCTCCTCCTCCTCCACCTCCTCCTCCTCCTCCACCTCCTCCTCCTCCACCTCCTCCTGCTCCTCCACATCCTCCTCCTCCTCCACTTCCTCCACCTCCACCTCCACATCCTCCTCCACATCCTCCTCCTCCAAATTCTCCTCCTCCACCTCCTCCTCCTCCACCTCCTCTTCCACCTCCACCTCCTCCTCTTCCACGTCCTCCTCCTCCTCCACCTCCACATCCTCCTCCTCCACATCCTCCTCCTCCACATCCTCCTCCTCCTCCTCCAAATCCTCCTCCTCCTCCTCCACATCCTCCTCCTCCTCCACATCCTCCTCCTCCACATTCTCCTCCTCCACATCCTCCTCCTCCTCGTCCACCTTCTCCTCCAGCTCCTCTTCCACCTCCTCCTTCTCCTCCTCCTCCTCCTCCTCAACCTCCTCCTTCACCTCCTCCTACTCCTCCACAATCCTTTTTAGGTAGAGAAAGGTAGTACTGCTCTTTCTGGTCCTAGAAACCAGGAAAGAACTGAGCGTACTTTGAGATTCCATTGAAAGGCTGCTTCTGGCTCTTTTCATTAGAGGCTAAATGCTGCACGAGTGGTAAATCTACTTCCAGCTTGATTTATCCAGTTAATTCTCCATAATTCAACTCTTGAATTCATTGCAGACTATCTGGAAGACTGGCAGCAATTACTTTCTTTGTTAACAGTTGCGTATGAAGTAGCTTTAATTAAATATTATTTTCGAAATTAGACAGAATCTTGAGGATTATTGTAATAATCCTCCTCCACCTCCACCTCCTCCTCCACCTCCTCCTCCTCCTCCACTTCCTCCACCTCCACCTCCTCCTCCTCAAACCTCCTCCACAAACTCCTCCTCCACATCCTCCTCCACATCCTCCTCCTCCTCCACCTCCTCCTACCCTCCTAGGGGAGGGTAAACAGTTCAACTAGTGCCTCACCCGGCTTCAACTATGGATGATGCTAGAAGTAGTAGGAATGAGGGGGGTAGCAGCCAGAAGCTCATGTTGTTCATACGGGGAACTGTCATGTCTGGGGCGCCAAGCATTAAAGGAACCAGTCAATTTCCGAAGCCCCCAATCGTGCTTGGTATGACTAATCCTCCTCCTCCACCTCCTCCTCATCCTCCTCCACCTCCTCCTCCACCTCCTCCTCTTCCACCTCCTCCTCCACATCCCCCTCCTCCACATCCTCCTCCTCCACATCCTCCTCCTCCACATCCTCCTCCTCCTCCACATCCTCCTCCTCCTCCTCTTCCACTTCCTCCTCCACATCCTCCTCCTCCACATCCTCCTCCTCCTCCACATCCTCCTCCTCCTCCACATCCTCCTCCTCCTCGACATCCTCCTCCACCTCCACCTTCTCCTCCTCCTCCTCCTCCTCCTACTCCTCCACATTCCTTTTTAGGTAAAGAAAGGTAGTACTGCTCTTCCTGGTCCTAGAAACCAGGAAAGAACTGAGCCTACTTTGAGATTTCATTGAAAGACTGCTTCTGGCTCTTTTCATTAGAGGCTAAATGCTGCACCAGTGGTAAATCTACTTCCAGCTTTATTTATCCAGTTAATTCTCCATAATTCTACTCTTCAATTCATTGCAGGCTATCTGGAAGACTGGCAGCAATTACTTTCTTTGTTAACAGTTGCGTATGAAGTAGCTTTAATTAAATATTATTTTCGAAATTAGACAGAATCTTGAGGATTATTGTAATAATCCTCCTCCACCTCCTCCTCCACCTCCTCCTCCACCTCCTCCAACTCCTTCTCCACATTCTCCTCCTCCACATTCTCCTCCTCCACCTCCTCCTCCTCCACATTCTCCTCCTCCTCCTCCTCCTCCTTCACCTCCTATTCCTCCACCTCCTCCTCCTCCACCTCCTCCACCACCTCCTCCTCCACCTCCATCTCCTCCTCCTCCTGGACCTCCTCCTCCTCCACCTCCTCCTCCTCCTCCTCCACCTCCTCCTCCTCCTCCTCCTCCACATTCCTTTTTAGGTAGAGAAAGGTAGTACTGCTCTTCCTGGTCCTAGAAACCAGGAAAGAACTGAGCGTCCTTTGAGATTCCATTGAAAGGCTGCTTCTGGCTCTTTTCATTAGAGGCTAAAGGCTGCACCAGTGGTAAATCTACTTCCACCTTGATTTATCCAGTTAATTTTCCGTAATTCAACACTTGAACTCATTGCAGGCTATCTGGAAGACTGGCAGCAATTACTTTCTTTGTTAACAGTTGCTTATGAAGTAGTTTTAATTAAATATTATTTTCGAAATTAGACAGAATCTTGAGGAATATTGTAATAATCCTCCTCCACCTCCTCCTCCTCCTCCACCTCCTCCTCCACCTCCTCCTCTTCCACCTCCTCCTCTTCCACCTCCTCCTTCACCTCCTCCTTTTCCTCCTCCTCCTCTTCCACCTCCTCCTCCTTCTCCTCCACATCCTCCTCCTCCACATCCTCCTCCTCCACATCCTCCTCCTCCACATCCTCCTCCTCCACATTCTAACCCTCCACCTCCTCCTCCTCCACCACAATCTTCTCCTCCACATCCTCCTCCTCCACATTCTCCTCCTCCTCCTCTTCCACCTCCTCCTCCTCCTCCCTCACCTCCTCCTCCTCCACCTCCTCCTCCTCTTCCACCTCCATCTCCTCCTCCTCCTGGACCCCCTCCTCCTCCACCTCCTCCTCCACCTCCTCCTCCTCCTCCACCTCCTACTCCTCCTCCTCCTCCTCCACATTCCTTTTTAGGTAGAGAAAGGTAGTACTGCTCTTCCTGGTCCTAGAAACCAGGAAAGAACTGAGCGTACTTTGAGATTCCATTGAAAGGCTGCTTCTGGCTCTTTTCATTAGAGGCTAAATGCTGCACCAGTGGTAAATCTACTTCCACCTTGATTTATCCAATTAATTTTCCATAATTCAACTCTTGAACTCATTGCAGGCTATCTGGAAGACTGGCAGCAATTAATTTCTTTGTTAACTTTGCGTATGAAGTAGCTTTAATTAAATATTATTTTGGAAATTAGACAAAATCTTGAGGATTATTGTAATAATCCCCCACCTCCTCCTCCTCCTCCACCTCCTCCTCCTCCAACTCCTCCAACTCCTCCTCCACATTCTCCTCCTCCACATTCTCCTCCTCCTCCACAACAATCTCCTCCTCCACATCCTCCTCCTCCACATTCTCCTCCTCCTCCACCTCCACCACCTCCTCCTCCTCCTCCTCAACCTACTCCTCCTCCACCTCCTCCTCCTCCACCTCATTCACCTCCTCCTCCTCCTCCACCTACTCCTCCACCTCCTCCTCCACCTCCTCCTCCTCCTCCACCTCCATCTCCTCCTCCTCCTGGACCTCCACCTCCTTCACCTCCTCCTCCTCCACCTCCTCCTCCTCCACCTCCTCCTCTACCTCCTCCTTCTCCTTCTCCACCTCCTCCTACTCCTCCACATTCATTTTTCGGTAGAGAAAGGTAGTACTGCTCTTCCTGGTCATAGAAACCAGGAAAGAACTGAGCGTACTTTGAGATCCCTTTGAAAGGCTGCTTCTGGCTCTTTTTATTAAAGGCTAAATGCTGCACCAGTGGTCAAACTAATTCCAGCTTGATTTATCCAGTTAATTCTCCATAATTCAACTCTTGAACTCATTGCAGGCTATCTGGAAGACTGGCACCAATTACTTTCTTTGTTAACAGTTGCGTATGAAGTAGCTTTAATTAAATACTATTTTGGAAATTAGACAGAATCTTGAGGATTATTTTAATAATCCTCCTCCACCTCCTCCTCCTCCACCTCCTCCTCCACATCCTCCACATCCTCCTCCTCCACACCTCCACCTCCACCTCCTCCTCCTCCACCTCCTCCTCCACCTCCTCCTCCTCCTCCTCCACATCCTCCTCCTCCACCTCCTCCTCCTCCACCTCCTCCTCCACCTCCTCCTCCTCCACCTCCTCCTCCTCCACCTCCTCCTCCACCTCCTCCTCCTCCACCTCTTCCTCCTCCTCCACCTCCTCCTCCTCCTCCACTTCCACCTCCTCCACCTCCTCCTCCTCTGCCACCACCTCCTCCTCCACCACCTCCGCCTCCACCTCCTCCTCCACATCCTCCTCCTCCTCCACATCCTCCTCCTCCTCCACATCCGCCTCCACCTCCACCTTCTCCTGCAACTCCACCTCCTCCTCCTCCACCTCCTCCTCCTCCACCTCCTCCTTCTCCTCCTCCTCCACCTCCTCCTCCTCCACCTCCTCCACCTCCTCCTCCACCTCCTCCTACTCCTCCACATTCCTTTTTAGGTAGAGAAAGGTAGTACTGCTCTTCCTGGTCCTAGAAACCAGAAAAGAACTGAGCGTACTTTGAGACTCCATTGAAAGACTGCTTCTGGCTCTTTTCGTTAGAGGCTAAATGCTGCACCAGTGGTAAATCTACTTCCAGCTTGATTTATCCAGTTAATTCTCCATAATTCAACTCTTAAATTCATTGCAGGCTATCTGGAAGACTGGCAGCAATTACTTTCTTTGTTAACAATTGCGTATGAACTAGCTTTAATTAAATATTATTTTCGAAATTAGACAGAATCTTGAGGATTATTGTAATAATCCTCCTCCACCTCCTCCTCCTCCTCCACCTCCTCCTCCTCCACCTCCTCCTCCACATTCTCCTCCTCCACATTCTCCTCCTCCACCTACTCCTCCTCCTCCTCCACCACAATCTCCTCCTCCACATCCTCCTCCTCCACATCCTCCTCCTCCACATTCTCCTCCTCCACCTCCTCCTCCTCCACCTCCTCCTCTTCCTCCTCCACCTCCTCCTCCTCCTCCACCTCCTCCACCTCTTCCTCCTCCACCTCCTCCTCCTCCACCTCCATCTCCTCCTCCTCCTGGACCTCCTCCTCCTCCATCTCCTCCTCCTCCACCTCCTCCTCCTCCTCCTACTCCTCCACATTCCTTTTTAGGTGGAGAAAGGTAGTACTGCTCTTCCTGGTCCTAGAAACCAGGAAAGAACTGAGCGTACTTTGAGATTCCATTGAAAGGCTGCTTCTGGCTCTTTTCATTAGAGGCTAAATGCTGCACCAGTGGTAAATCTACTTCCACCTTGATTTATCCAGTTAATTTTCCGCAATTCAACTCTTGAACTCATTGCAGGCTATCTGGAAGACTGGCAGCAATTACTTTCTTTGTTAATTTGCGTATGAAGTAGATTTAATTAAATATTATTTTGGAAATTAGACAGAATCTTGAGGATTATTGTAATAATCCTCCTCCTCCTCCTCCTCCTCCTCCACCTCCTCCACCTCCTCCTCCTCCACCTCCTCCTCCTCCTCCTCCTCCACTTCCTGCACCTCCACCTCCTCCATATCCTCCTCCTCCTCCACATCCTCCTCCTCCACATCCTACTCCACATCCTCTTCCTCCTCCACCTCCTCCTACCCTCCTAGGGGAGGGTAAACAGTTCAACTAGTGCCTGCCCCGGCTTCAACTATGGATGTTGCTAGAAGTAGTAGGAATGAGGGGGGTAGCAGCCAGAAGCTCATGTTGTTCATACGGGGAACTGTCATGTCTGGGGCGCCAAGCATTAAAGGAAGCAGTCAATTTCCGAAGCCCCCAATCGTGCTTGGTATGACTAATCCTCCTTCTCCACCTCCTCCTCATCCTCCTCCACCTCCTCCTCTTCCACCTCCTCCTCCACATCCTCCTCCACATCCTCCTCCACCTCCACCTTCTCCTGCACCTCCACCTCCTCCTCCTCCACCTCCTCCTCCTCCACCTCCTCCTTCTCCTCCTCCTCCACCTCCTCCTCCTCCACCTCCTCCTCCACCTCCTCCTACTCCTCCACATTCCTTTTTAGGTAGAGAAAGGTAGTACTGCTCTTCCTGGTCCTAGAAACCAGGAAAGAACTGAGCGTACTTTGAGATTCCATTGAAAGACTGCTTCTGGCTCTTTTCATTAGAGGCTAAATGCTGCACCAGTGGTAAATCTACTTCCAGCTTGATTTATCCAGTTAATTCTCCATAATTCAACTCTTAAATTCATTGCAGGCTATCTGGAAGACTGGCAGCAATTACTTTCTTTGTTAACAATTGCGTATGAACTAGCTTTAATTAAATATTATTTTCGAAATTAGACAGAATCTTGAGGATTATTGTAATAATCCTCCTCCACCTCCTCCTCCTCCTCCACCTCCTCCTCCTCCACCTCCTCCTCCACCTCCTCCTCCACATTCTCCTCCTCCACATTCTCCTCCTCCACCTACTCCTCCTCCTCCTCCACCACAATCTCCTCCTCCACATCCTCCTCCTCCACATCCTCCTCCTCCACATTCTCCTCCTCCACCTCCTCCTCTTCCTCCTCCACCTTCTCCTCCTCCTCCACCTCCTCCTCCTCCACCTCCATCTCCTCCTCCTCCTGGACCTCCTCCTCCTCCATCTCCTCCTCCTCCACCTCCTCCTCCACCTCCTCCTCCTCCTCCTACTCCTCCACATTCCTTTTTAGGTGGAGAAAGGTAGTACTGCTCTTCCTGGTCCTAGAAACCAGGAAAGAACTGAGCGTACTTTGAGATTCCATTGAAAGGCTGCTTCTGGCTCTTTTCATTAGAGGCTAAATGCTGCACCAGTGGTAAATCTACTTCCACCTTGATTTATCCAGTTAATTTTCCGCAATTCAACTCTTGAACTCATTGCAGGCTATCTGGAAGACTGGCAGCAATTACTTTCTTTGTTAATTTGCGTATGAAGTAGATTTAATTAAATATTATTTTGGAAATTAGACAGAATCTTGAGGATTATTGTAATAATCCTCCTCCTCCTCCTCCTCCTCCTCCACCTCCTCCACATCGTCCTCCTCCACCTCCTCCTCCACCTCCTCCTCCTCCTCCACTTCCTGCACCTCCACCTCCTCCACATCCTCCTCCTCCTCCACATCCACATCCTCCTCCTCCACCTTCTCCTCCACCTCCTCTTCCACCTCCTCCTTCTCCTTCTCCTCCTCCTCCTCCTCAACCTCCTCCTCCACCTCCTCCTACTCCTCCACAATCCTTTTTAGGTAGAGAAAGGTAGTACTGCTCTTTCTGGTCCCAGAAACCAGGAAAGAACTGAGCGTACTTTGAGATTCCATTGAAAGACTGCTTCTGGCTCTTTTCATTAGAGGCTAAATGCTGCACGAGTGGTAAATCTACTTCCAGCTTGATTTATGCAGTTAATTCTCCATAATTCAACTCTTGAATTCATTGCAGGCTATCTGGAAGACTGGCAGCAATTACTTTCTTTGTTAACAGTTGCGTATGAAGTAGCTTTAATTAAATATTATTTTCGAAATTACAGAATCTTGAGGATTATTGTAATAATCCTCCTCCACCTCCACCTCCTCCTCCTCCTCCACTTCCTCCACCTCCACCTCCTCAAACCTCCTCCACATACTCCTCCTCCACATCCTCCTCCACATCCTCCTCCACATCCTCCTCCTCCTCCACCTCCTCCTACCCTCGTAGGGGAGGGAAAACAGTTCAACTAGTGCCTCACCCGGCTTCAACTATGGATGATGCTAGAAGTAGTAGGAATGAGGGGGTAGCAGCCAGAAGCTCATGTTGTTCATACGGGGAAATGTCATGTCTGGGGCGCCAAGCATTAAAGGAACAAGTCAATTTCCGAAGCCCCCAATCGTGATTCGTATGACTAATCCTCCTCCTCCACCTCCTCCTCCTCCTACTCCACCTCCTCCTCCACCTCCTCCTCCTCCTCCACCTCTTCCTCCACATTCTCCTCCTCCTCCTCCACATCCTCCTCCTCCTCCTCCACATCCTCCTCCTCCTCCTCCACATCCTCCTCCACCACATTCTCCTCCTCCACATCCTCCTCCTCCACATCCTCCTCCTCCTCCACCTCTTCCTCCACATTCTCCTCCTCCTCCTCCCCCTCCTCCTCCTTCACCTCCTCCTCCTAAACCTCCTCCTACTCCTCCACATTCCTTTTTAGGTAGTGAAAGGTAGTACTGCTTTTCCTGGTCCTAGAAACCAGGAAAGAACTGAGCGTACTTTGAGATTCCATCGAAAGACTGCTTCTGGCTCTTTTCATTAGAGGCTAAATGCTGCACCTGTGGTAAATCTACTTCCAGCTTGATTTATCCACTTAATTCTCCATAATTTAACTCTTGAACTCATTGCAGGCTATCTGGAAGACTGGCAGCAATTACTTTCTTTGTTAACTTTGCGTATGAAGTAGCTTTAATTAAATATTATTTTGGAAATTAGACAGAATCTTGAGGATTATTGTAATAATCCTCCACCTCCACTTCCTCCTCCACCTCCTCCTCCTCCACCTCCTCCTCCTCCTCCACCTCCTCCTGTTCCTCCACTTCCTCCACCTCCACCTCCTCCACATCCTCCTCCTCCTCCACATCCTCCTCCTCCTCCACCTCCTACTACCCTCCTAGGGGAGGGTAAACAGTTCAACTAGTGCCTGCCCCGGCTTCAACTATGGATGATGCTAGAAGTAGTAGGAATGAGGGGGGTAGCAGCCAGAAGCTCATGTTGTTCATACGGGGAACTGTCATGTCTGGGGCGCCAAGCATTAAAGGAACCAGTCAATTTCCGAAGCCCCCAATCGTGATTGGTATGACTAATCCTCCTCCTCCACCTCCTCCTCCTCCTCCTCTTCCACCTCCTCCTCTTCCACCTCCTCCTCCACCTCCTCCACATCCTCCTCCTCCTCCACATCCTCCTCCTCCTCCACATCCTCCTCCTCCACATCCTCCTCCACCTCCACCTTCTCCTGCACCTCCACTTTCTCCTCCTCCTCCACTTCCTCCTCCTCCACCTCCTCCTTCTCCTCCTCCTCCACCTCCTCCTCCACCTCCTCCTCCTCCACCTCCTCCTCCACCTCCTCCTACTCCTTCACATTCCTTTTTAGGTAGAGAAAGGTAGTACTGCTCTTCCTGGTCCTAGAAACCAGGAAAGAACTGAGCGTACTTTGAGATTCCATTGAAAGACTGCTTCTGGCTCTTTTCATTAGAGGCTAAATGCTGCACCAGTGGTAAATCTACTTCCAGCTTTATTTATCCAGTTAATTTTCCATAATTCAACTCTTGAATTCATTGCAGGCTATCTAGAAGACTGGCAGCAATTACTTTCTTTGTTAACAGTTGCGTATGAAGTAGCTTTAATTAAATATTATTTTCGAAATTAGACAGAATCTTGAGGATTATTGTAATAATCCTCCTCCACCTCCTCCTCCTCCACCTCCTCCTCCTCCTCCCCCACCTCCTCTTCCACCTCCTCCTCCACCTCCTCCTCGACTTCCTCCACCTCCTCCTCCACCTCCTCCTCCACATTCTCCTCCTCCACATTCTCCTCATCCACATTCCCCTCCTACACCTCCTCCTCCTCCTCCTCCACCACAATCTCCTCCTCCACATCCTCCTCCTCCACATTCTCCTCCTCCTCCTCCTCCTCCCTCACCTCCTCCTCCTCCTCCACCTCCTCCTCCTCCACCTCCTCCACCTCCTCCTCCACATTCTCCTCCTCCACATTCTCCTCCTCCACCTCCTCCTCCACCACAATCTCCTTCTCCACATCCTCCTCCTCCACATCCTCCTCCTCCCCATTCTCCTCCTCCTCCACCTCCACAACCTCCTCCACCTCCACCACCTCCTCCTCCTCCTCCTCCACCTCCTCCTCCACCTCATCCACCTCCTCCTCCTCCTCCACCTACTCCTCCACCTCCTCCTCCTCATCCACCTCCATCTCCTCCTCCTCCTGGACCTCCACCTCCTTCACCTCCTCCTCCTCCACCTCCTCTTCCTCCTACACCTCTTCCTCCTCCTCCTCCACCTCCTCCTACTCCTCCACATTCATTTTTAGGTAGAGAAAGGTAGTACTGCTCTTCCTGATCCTAGAAACCAGTAAAGAACTGAGCGTACTTTGAGATTCCATTGAAAGGCTGCTTCTGGCTCTCTTCATTAGAGGCTAAATGCTGCACCAGTGGCAAATCTACTTCCAACTTGATTTATCCAGTTAATTTTCCATAATTCAACTCTTGAACTCATTGCAGGCTATCTGGAAGAAAGGCAGCAATTACTTTTTTTGTTAGCTTTGCGTATGAAGTAGCTTTTATTAAATATTATTTTGGAAATTAGACAGAATCTTGAGGATTATTGTAATAATCCTCCACCTCCTCCTCCTCCTCCACCTCCTCCTCCTCCTCCACCTCCTCCACCTCCACCTCCTCCACTTCCTCCACCTCCACCTCCTCCACATCCTCCTCCTCCTCCACATCCTCCTCCTCCACATTCTCCTCCACATCCTCCTCCTCCTCCACCTCCTCCTACCCTCCTAGGGGAGGGTAAACAGTTCAACTAGTGCCTGCCCCGGCTTCAACTATGGATGATGCTAGAAGTAGTAGGAATGAGGGGGGTAGCAGCCATAAGCTCATGTTGTTCATACGGGGAACTGTCATGTCTGGGGCGCCAAGCATTAAAGGAAGCAGTCAATTTCCGAAGCCCCCAATCGTGATTGGTATGACTAATCCTCCTCCTCCACCTCCTCCTCCTCCTCCACCTCCTCCTCTTCCACCTCCTCCTCTTCCACCTCCTCCTTCACCTCCTCCTCCACATCCTCCTCCTCCACATCCTCCTCCTCCACATCCTCCTCCTCCTCCACATCCTCCTCCTCCTCATCCTCCTCCTCCACATCCTCCTCCACCTCCACCTTCTCCTGCACCTCCACCTTCTCCTCCTCCTCCACCTCCTCCACCTCCTCCTTCTCCTCCTCCTCCACCTCCTCCTCCACCACCTCCTCCTACTCCTCCACATTCCTTTTTAGGTAGAGAAAGGTAGTACTGCTCTTCCTGGTCCTAGAAACCAGGAAAGAACTGAGCGTACTTTGAGATTCCATTGAAAGACTGCTTCTGGCTCTTTTCATTAGAGGCTAAATGCTGCACCAGTGGTAAATCTACTTCCAGCTTGATTTATCCAGTTAATTCTCCATAATTCAACTCTTGAATTCATTGCAGGCTATCTGGAAGACTGGCAGCAATTAATTTCTTTGTTAACAGTTGCGTATGAAGTAGCTTTAATTAAACATTATTCTCGAAATTAGACAGAATCTTGAGGATTATTGTAATAATCCTCCTCCACCTCCTCCTCCTCCTCCACCTCCTCCTCCTCCTCCTCCACCTCCTCCTCCACATTCTCCTCCTCCACATTCTCCTCCTCCACCTCCTCCTCCACCTCCTCCTCCTCCTCCACCACAATCTCCTCCTCCACATCCTCCTCCTCCACATCCTCCTCCTACTCCACCTCCACCTCCTCCTCCTCCTCCTCCACCTCCTCCACCTCCTCCTCCTCCTCCTCCACCTCCTCCTCCTCCTCCACCTTCTCCTACTGCTCCACATTCCTTTTTAGGTAGAGAAAGGTAGTACTGCTCTTCCTGGTCATAGAAACCAAGAAAGAACTGAGCGTACTTTGAGATTCCATCGAAAGACTGCTTTTGGCTCTTTTCATTACAGGCTAAATGCGGCACCAGTGGTCAATCTACTTCCAGCTTGATTTATCCAGTTAATTCTCCATAATTCAACTCTTGAACTCATTGCAGGCTATCTGGAAGACTGGCACCAATTACTTTCTTTGTTAACAGTTGCGTATGAAGTAGCTTTAATTAAATACTATTTTGGAAATTAGACAGAATCTTGAGGATTATTTTAATAATCCTCCTCCACCTCCTCCTCCTCCTCCACCTCCTCCTCCTCCACCTCCTCCTCCTCCTCCACATCCTCCTCCTCCACCTCCTCCTCCACATCCTCCTCCTCCTCCTCCACATCCTCCTCCTCCACCTCCTCCTCCACATCCTCCTCCTCCTCCTCCTCCACATCCTCCTCCTCCACCTCCTCCTCCTCCTCCTGCTCCTCCACTTCCTCCACCTCCACCTCCTCCACCTCCTCCTCTCCCTCCTCCACCTCCTCCTCCATCTCCTCCTCCTCCACCTCCTCCTCCTCCTCCTCCTCCACCTCCTCCTCCAACTCGTCCTCCTCCTCCACCTCCTCCACCTCCTCCTCCACTTCCTCCTCTGCTCCACATCCTCCTCCACATCCTCCTCCTCCTCCACCACCTCCTCCACCACCTCCCCCTCCTCCACATCCTCCTCCTCCACATTCTCCTCCACATCCTCTTCCACATCCTCCTCCTCCTCCTCCACATCCTCCTCCTCCTCCTCCACTACCTCCTCCTCATCCACCACCTCCTACTCCTCCACATTCTCCTCCACATCCTCCTCCTCCTCCACATCCTCTTCCTCCTCCACATCCTCCTCCACCTCCACATTCTCTTCCTCCACCTCCTCCCCCTCACCACCTCCTCCTCCACCTCCTCCACCTCCTCCTCCTCGTCCTCCACCTCCTCCTCCTCCACATCCTCCTCCTCGTCCACATTCTCCTCCTCCTTGTCCACATTCTCCCCCTCCTCCTCCACATTCTCCCCCTCCTCGTCCACATTCTCCTCCTGCTCCTCCACATTCTCCCCCTCCTCCTCCACATTCTCCTCCTCCACCTCCTCCTCCACCACCACCACCACCACCACCTCCTCCTCCTCCACCACCTCCTCCATCACCTCCTTCTCCTCCTACATGTCTTCCTCCTCCTTATTCGTTCATAGCGATGCCAGCACTGCGCTGGGGGCCGCCGCCGCAGCCGCCGGCTGCCGCCGCCTCCCGCCTACCGCCCGCCTCTCACCACTGTGTCCCAGCTCCCGCCCCGCCCGCCTCCTGCCGCCACTGCCTTCCGCCGCCTCCCGCCTCCCGCCACCGCCCGCCGCCACCTGCTGCTGCTGCCCGCAGCCCGCCGCGCTCCCACTCCGCGCGGCGGGAACCGGGCCCTTGTTCGTTCACAGAGATGCCAGCAGCGTGCTGGGTGCCGCCGCCGCCGCCGCCGCCGCCTCCCGCCACCGCCCGCCTCCCGCCGCCGCCTGCCGCCGCCCGCAGCCCGCCGCGCTCCCGCTCCGGCGGCGGGAACCGGGCCCTTGTTCGTTCACAGAGATGCCAGCAGCGTGCTGGGTGCCGCCGCCGCCGCCGCCGCCTCCCGCCATCGCCCGCCTCCCGCAGCCGCCTGCCACCGCCCTCAGCCCGCCGCGCTCCCGCTCCGCGCGGCGGGAACCGGGCCCTTGATCATTCACAGAGATGCCAGCAGCATGCTGGGTGGTGCCGCCGCCGCCGCCGCCGCCGCCGCCGCCGCCCGCCTCCTGCCTCCGTCTCCCTCCTCCAGCCGCCGCCCGCCGCCGCCCGCCGTCGCCGCCGGCCGCCGCCGCTGTCTCCCGCCACCGCCCGCCTCCTGCCGCCGTCTCCCGCCTCCCGCCGCCGCCCGCCGCCGCCCCCGCCGCCGCCTCCCGCTACCGCCCGCCTCCCGCCGCCGCCTGCCGCCGCCCGCAGCCCGCCGCGCTCCCGCTCCGCGCGGCGGGAACCGGGCCCTTGTTCGTTCACAGCGATGACAGCAGCGTGCTGGGTGCCGCCGCGCCGCCCGCCTCCAGCCGCCGTCTCCCGCCTCCCGCCGCTGCCTGCCGCCGCCCGCGCGGAGCGGGAGCGCGGCGGGAACCGGGCCCTTGTTTGTTCACAGCGATGCCAGCAGCGTGCTGGGTGCCGCCGCGCCGCCGCCGCCTCCCGCCACCGCCAGCCTCCTGCCGCCGTCTCCCGCCGCCGCCCGCCGCCGCTGCCTCCCGCCACCGCACGCCTCCCGCCGCCGCCTCACGCCTCCCGCAGCCCGCCGCGCTCCCGCTCCGGTAGCGGGAACCGGGCCCTTGTTCGTTAACAGAGATGCCAGCAGCGTGCTGGGTGCCGCCGCCGCCGCCGCCCGCCTCCCGCCGCCTCCCACCGCCGCTGCCCGCCGCCCCCCGCCCGCCGCCGCCGCCGCCGCCGCCGCCGCCGCCGCCGCTTCGTGGAGCCGTTCGCGAGGCCTACCTTTTCGAAGAGTACCCATGCCCTCGATGGCTCCAACACCCCTTTTCTCTTGACTCCGCGTCCATGGGGCCCCAGGAGCCACTCCACGTTCGCGGAGAGGCCTGGAGGACACACAGCGCTCACCGCTCCGCTCCCCTTCGGCGTACATCCTCTCTGGAAGCAACTGGAACAAGGCAGGGCCCGCCCCAGGAAGGGGGCGTGGCCACGGCGCCCGCTCCAAGGACCCCGGGTCAGGCTGCCCTCCGCGCCGCCTGAAGAAACGCAGCCCCACTGTGATTGGATGAGGCAATGCACTATAATAAATGAATGAATAAAAGCTATATAAATATGAGGCACACATTAAAGAAGAGACATGTTTACCACCAAGAATTGTGGAGTATTTCTTTACAAGAACATTTCAAGGCACAAATAAAAATACTTCAGGAAATATATACTAAATCTTTTAATTCAAATAATAGTATAGAATCCTTCTCAGAAAGATTATTGTACATTATATCTATTATTTTACAGTAATAGAAAATAAAATTAGTAATACAAATATTTAAAGCCAATCATCAGAATTAAATTAATATTTATTTATATAAACAATGTAAGTAAGTAAAAATCATCAATTCCATTTAATATAAAGTATATTTCTGGAATATAATTATTTTTAAATGAGAATTATCAATTTCAATTCAACCAAATATATATATTTGTATACACACACACACACACACACAGATATATATATATCTGAATTATTATGCTGCATACCAGAAATGAACACATTATAAACTGACTATACTTCAACAAAACAATAAAATTTTTTTAAAAAGGAAGCCAAGTTCCTCCAGATACCCCATAGACACTTCAAAAGCCACTTGGTGAGGGCCAGATGCATCATTTAATCAGCCTGAAAATTCGTGGGAGGAGGAAACATTATTCTTATCTTAGAGACCAGGGAAGTTTCAGATTGTTTTGCATAAACTTTTAGGTTGGCAGAATGGGATGAGCAGACCCTGGGATTCCTACTCAGTCCTGAGTGTCCCCTATAATTCCATGGCTCTCCAGAACTCAGGCAGCATAACAGACTGATGGGGCCTGCTGGGTTCAGAAAGTCCACGCTTTTGCAATCTGTCTCTCCCTGCCTTTTTTTTCAGGGAGTACTGATAACAAAGTCCTCTTGATGAGGGCAGAAGTCCCTGAAAACTAGAAGGCAGACACGGTCCAGTATTGCACAAGAATACTAAGCACAGCCCTTGGCTTATGACTCCATCTTTCCTGAGAACCCTAGTGGTTGAAAGAAAGTAAAAGGCACTTATTATCCACTTCTGTTGTAACAGTTTCATTTCGACTTTGACCTTGTTGGGCTGTCAGGCTTCCAGATGAGGGTTTTGTGACACTAAGATTAAGAAAGATCTCAGTTATTCAGCTATTCAGCTATTCAGCTATTTTACATCCTCCCAAGACAGTGGGAAGTTGTCTGCACAGACATTTTTTTCTCAAAGCTTCTCTGTACTCAACCATTATTTAATTAAACACCAGCCATGTGCCAGGATCTGCTGCTTCTCTGTTTGGCATATCTGCAGCCTGGTGGCCTCAGCTGCAATCTAAGGTTGACAGACATTGCAAGGCTCAGAAGATACTAGAAAGATGAGGACTTGGTTGGAAGGATGAGGGGACGAAGGGAGAGAAAAGCCTGCTACTCCAAGGTGGGGCTGGGGGAGGCTTAAAATTGCCCAAGAAGGGCTCAAGGAAAACGTGGCAGTGGAATTTGGAATCTGAACTGTTTGTCAGAATTGATAAGGATGTTCTTTTTCCTTTTCTTTCTTTTTTTTTCCCCTCCCTTTTTATTAAAGTATAGTCAATTTGCAATGTTGCATCAATTTCTGGTGTACAGCATAATGTTTCAATCATCTGTATACATACATAGATTCATTTTCATATTCTTTTTCATTATAGGTTACTGCAAGATATTGTGCTATACAGAAGAAACTTGTTGTTTGTCTATTTTATATATAGTATTTAGTATCTGCAAATTTCAAACTCCCAATTTATCCAAGAGGTGAATATAGCTCAGTGGTAGAGTGCATGCTTAGCACACATGAGGTCCTGGGTTCAATCCCCAGTACCTCCATTAAAAAATTAATTAATTAATTAATTAATTAAAGATAAGGCATTCTTACCATGGAAATTTATCAGTGAAAAGTTGCTTGCCGTTAGGGGAGGAAGACATAAATATAGTGATGGATAGAATTTTGGAGAAAAACTTGTATGTAACAGTCATTAGAAACATACTCAGCAGGAAAACCAGAAGGTCCAGACAAGAAGCAAATGATTTCTCAAATGACAATAAGAAAGTCTCCCTAAATTTAACCTGAATCTCCCCTGCTCTGATACTTTACATACATTTCATCTCCTTTACCTCTCTGGGTTTTATTTAAAAAGCACTCTTTATATGGTGACTTGTGTAAACATGTCTCATGAAAGAACCAATCAGATTAGGTCATGGGGTGTAAGCTCGGTGACAACTGTCATAGCACATTGATGAATCACCATCAGTGATGAGGTGTCTGCAAGTCGTCTTTTACTAAAAATAAGGAACCTAAGCTTGTGAATGATTTCCCTATTTTTAAATAGGGGGTGAATTGAAGGTTATCTCGGTCACAGTGCCATTCTGACTTGTGTATGCTCCAGTGTTGTTGCCGGAGCAGCACAGATACTGGTGTGGTGACGGGGAAGCCACTGAGTGTACCTATTAACCACGCACCTCTTTGACAGATACCTGAACCACTCAGTGCAGACCTGGTGCCAGGCCCCGGGGGGTACATCCAGCTGCCAGCAGATGTGAGTTCCTGTCCTCAAGAAGCTTGCCAGGTAGCAGGAAAACCAGCCAAGTGCTTTTCATATACTGTCTGTATCTTCACAACAACCCTAAGAACTACTGTCAGTTTCCCCATCGTACATGTTTGGGGCAGCTAAGACTCTAAAGCTCACGGTCTAAACCAGCAGCTTCCAAGCACATCTGGGCATATGTTCCTTTCAGTGTAGAAAACTTTATTGCTCATCTGTGTGTGCATTTAAATAAGTATACATTTTTCTATATATTTAAATAAGTCTAGGTTTGTAGATAGTTATACTTTGTATATACATGTATACATATGCTTACACTTTTTATGTACATCATATGGACCTCCCCGTACACTCACCTTGAAGACACACCACCGTGTGGCTTCCTGATTTTGTCCATGTCCAGTGGGAATAATCTGCTTCCAATCTCCCCTTCCCAACCTAACCCTAGATTTTGCTCTGGATGAGTGGGAATGGGTACCCTGTCTAAGAGCTTGATCTATGGAATTAAAGACAAATAAACAAATAAAGAGCAGTAGTTTTCAAGTTTAGACTAGGTTTTTGTATGGCTAAGGATGTTTTGGCAGAATTCCTTGATGAGTTTCTTGGTTTTTTTTTTTTAATATGCAAAGGTGAGTTTTTCTCCTTTTGTAAACCCTACCCCTTTCCTTTGAATTCTCTTTCCTGCCTGAATCTTAAATATCTCCAACAAAAGGGTGAGCGCCTTGTCTGTCTGTTTCAGTCCCCATAGGACCCAGTAAAGGACTGAATGCATTAGGAAATCTTCGTCCTGTTGGAAAAAAGAGGACTTTTTATTTCAATTGTAGAATAGTTATTACTATCTTGTATCCTAACAGACTTCCCCAGACACAGGAGGGGGGCGGCTGGGCTGCTTTGATGTCTCCAGACATGGAAGACGAGGAACATGCAGCAGGTCATCTGCAGATGGATGAAGCAGCCTGGGTGACACCAGGGCTGTCACCTCACAGGCACAATGAAGAGGGGGGCTGGGAAACAGGGGCAATAGAGGCAAGTCCTCCCACCTCTCTACCCATCCTGGCCCCAGGGCCCCCAAAGTCACCCAACTTCCTCTTTCCCTCTTTGCTTCTTCCTCCATGGAGATGCCTGTACAGAACCACCAGGAGAATGGCTGCAGGTCCCTCCCCGACTTGGTACTGCCACGTCCCTCTGTGCCGTGAGACTCTGCTGCTGTCCTGGGTTCCAATTCTAACAGTCACTAATTTCCTGGGAGGCACGAAGCCTCACTTGCTCACCTACAGGAAGAAAGCATGGAAGTTAATGAACAACCTTCCAAGGTCCTTCCAGCTCTGGCGTTTTTGACCCTGCCTCTCTCCTTTCTTCTCCCCTGGCCTTTTAGAATGAAGCAGGAGGATTTGTCCTGAAAACGTGCCTTGGGTTGTGGCATTGCTGTTGACCAGGGAGCTGCAGAGGAAGCATGAACGGAGGGCTGGGTCCTTTTCTCTCACAGGATGCGTGCACACACCCCATATTCTAACATGTTTTTCCATCTGACATTTCGAGTAACTATCCTCACATTGTCAAGGTCTGTTTTGCATTCTCTGGAAGGAGCATACACCGTGACAAATGGTCTCCAATTAGGCATATGGCCCTGCATTGATTTCCTCATTGCCAGGATGTAGTAACAAACTTATTGTCCCCAGATGTAAAAATAATGAACTTACCACCAAGAGTGGAACATTGACAATGTGAAACAGATTAGATCTATTGGAGCCTCAGAGACAATCCTTAATTTTCAGTAGAACATTGCTTTTTATTTTCATCCTAAGTGAATTTCAATTCCCTTCCTCCTAAAACCTTGTTTTAAGATGGTCAGAGTGATTAGGAGTTTAAAAGCTTTTTTTTTTTTTTAAGTGGATGTATTACTTGGAAATTGCGCTCAGCTATGACCAACAAAGACAGAAGACACAGTGGCTTAAACATGACGGGGACTTTATTATCTCTCCTACGGCTTGAAGTTGGCAGGGAGATAGTTCAGCGTGGTCCAGTGGCTCCAAGATGCCCCCAAGGTCCCAGGTGACCTTTATTTCTGCCCCACTAGCTTTAATGTAATGATTTCTAGCTCTGAAATTGTCTCCTCATTACCAGATGGCCACTGCAGTACCAGACCTCACATCTGAGTTCCAGGCAGGGAGAGGAATTAGAAGGGAAGGGCATACCGGCACGTGGCACTCAAGTCAGTTGAGAGGCCCACTCAACAACACCTACCTGTATTTCATTGGCTGGAACTAAACCAAATGTCTACCTCCATCTGCCAGGAAGCCTGGAAGATGCAGATTTTTTTTCAGGGTACACTGACACTTTCCCCACCAAATTCAGGGGAAAAGGAGAGAAAGGAAAAGGGAGAGAATGAACTTGGGGTAGGCAACTGCCCTAAGCGGGGTTGTTTTTCCTTCTAAAATTAATACCTGTTTACAGAAATGGAAAAGAATGAGGTAAAGTTAAAGTTAAAGAAAGATTTTAACTTAGTGATCCCTAGTCGCATTTAATGTAATTGTTTTATTTTTTAATGTAATGTAATTGTATTTTTGATGTTTTACTAGTATTTGTGTTTTTCTGATTGTATTTCTCTGACTATAAAAGGGATGTCTATTTATTAGGGAAACTTTGAGCAAAGTACAGAGAAGAAAATAGAAATCACCCATAACCCAGAGATAATCATTAAACTATTTTGTTGCATTTTCTGCCACTTTTATATCTATTTTTCATATTATTAATCATAGTGTATGTATCAGTTGGTACCTTTTTTCACTTTCTAAATAAAATAAGTGAATTTATATACGACCCTACCTAGTGTTTCCCTGCACCCTCATAACAGAGCATTTCAAATCATTGTTGCAAAGCTGTTTGGAAGGTGCTTGAAGTAGGAGAGGATGAATAACATTGGCTGGTTTTCTCCTGCTCTGCTTCTGGGGGACCTTACAGCAAATGGGGCTCACTTCTCTTTCATGCACTAAGACTAGATGACATGCTCTCCTTTCTGTATTTTTCCATCTTAAAAAATGTCAAGCGTCCATGCCAAGAGTTAAAATGATTTCTTCGGGGAACATGAGCCGTCATGCCCATCCTGATGCAGAGCTCACAGAGGTGGATTCTGCCCTGGCTTGTAAATTCATAGGATCTCATAGCTAGATAGGGTCCTCATGACCCCCGTCCCAACCCCTAATGCAGCAGTGAAGAGAAGCAGAAAGGAAAGGTGCCCTGCTCAGGGTCACAGTCAGCATGATCAATAACCAGAACCCAGGTCTCTCGAGTAACTTCTAGTGATTTTCCAAACTACTTGAGATGCTTGGAATGATGCAACTGCTTGGTAAACTTCAAAGGAGTTACAACGCCTACAAAAATGTGCAACTAACTGCAGCCAGTTGTTAAAGGCATTAACTAAAGCTTAGAGATTCATAACTTGCTTAGGATGGCATTTCTCCAACAGGCAGTTCCATTGTATATACCTGGATTTTCAGGGAAAATATTCACTCTACAGAAAACAAGTTTTTCCATTCAGTGTTCATTGTCTATGAGCTCAGACCTTGCGAAGTGACAAAGAATGGTGCTAGAGATTTACAGAATTTGCAGCCTGGTTGGGGAGGTGAGAGAGACCTGAGCCAATATGGCGCATTCGTACAAATAATGGAATGTCATGCAACTGTAAAGGGGAGTGAGGTAAACTTGCATGAACTGTTATGGAAAGATGGCCATGATATAGCAGTGGAAGAAAACTGCTGATTGCAGTGGTGTTTGGTGATATATATAGTATGATCTCTTCTGTCTTTAAAAAACAAAGTGCATTCACACACATATTTTTGTATGCATAGAACACATCTAGACAAGTACACACAAACTTAACAGTGGCTGCTCAATAGAGTGGAATTTTAAGACGGGGAAATAACTTTTAAAAAAAATTTATTGAAGGGTAGTTTTTTTTTCCTTTTTTCACTCACCTACTTCTATTTTTAAAATACAATCATATATAACTGGTTTCCCCATCATACATTTTGAATAATTATAGTATCCACCAGAGAGGAATTGTGGCAATTAAATGAGTTGCTATGAATAAAATGCTTAGAATGCTCTGCCAGGCACATACTCAGAGCTCAATAAACATTAGCTGTTATGATGCTGCTGCTGCTGATGGTGGTGGTGATGATGTTGACGATGTGGATGATGAGTGTTCACATGATGCTGCTGGGCATGTACATTTGTACAAGTTATTTACAAATCAATTTGACCAGATATGGATATATATATATATATATATATATATATATATATATACACACACACACATATATGCCAAAAGGCCTTTAAAATTTGAAAACATTTTGACCCAGTAGTTCCAATTTCAGAAATGTCTTCTATGGAAAAAATTGAATGAGTATATAAGAAATACGCACAAAGATGAATAAAGAGCAAAATGTTGGCAACAAGCTAAATGTTCAAAAACAGGAGTAGTTTAATAACTTATGGTACATCTTTACAATGGAATAGTATACATTCATGGTACAAGTGAATTCATTAATGTGGTAGTATGTTAATGATATAATATTAAGTGAAAAAAGGCAAATTTCCAAGTAGCATCTACAATATGATTCCATTATGGTACAAAAAGTATAATGTACATATGTCTGTTTAAAAGAACATGCACTTGAATTTCTTTTTTTTAGTTTTTCCTTTAATTTTGTTTTTGTTTTTTTGTTTCATTTTTCACTTTTATTAGGTAGAATTGTTACAATTTGACTGCACATATACAATGTATTGCATGTAAATCTATATACACAATATACTGCACATTTAAAAAAATGTACATATATGTACTGTTCATTGTTTCTAGGACCACTTAGAGCTTTAGCTTTTTAAACTTACATAGTTATCAAAGGAATAAAGCCAAGCACAAAATAAAAATTAATTCAAAAAGATACATACACCCCACTTTTAACAGCAACATCCTTTATAATTGCCAAGATATGGAAGCATCCTAAGTGCACATCAGTAGATGAATGGATAAAGAAGATGCAGCACATATATGTAATGCAATAAAATTCACCCATAAGAAAGAAGGATATTTTGCTATTTGTGGCCCTTCATTCACTTTTTTTTTCACTTCAAAACCCAGAGTTTTATAACTGGCATAAACATTTCTATACATGCACTTGAATATTAACAGTATTGAACCCTGGGCAATTGCAAAAACTTTCTTCTTTTTCACTTAGATACAGTCTTCAATTTTTTCTACAATGACTATCTATTACCTTTACAAGTATTTAAAAGAAAGGCAAAAGGCCTTTGGGAGAGCATTTCACCTGCAGCCTCCACGCCAACAGACTGGCGCGGGGCTACCTCTGGCTGGGAGCCCGAGGAGATGAAGTGCTTCCAGGTTCCAAGGATCCAGTGGGCAAGTTTTTCAGTGTCTACTGCAGACTCAGCAGACAAAGGACTAGTGTCTGGCCTGACTCAGGAGACGGATTTTGAATGTTGACTAAACGCCAAGAAGAAGGAAATGGGTGAGCAGAATCAGGTCAAGCTACTGCAATCAGCAAACTCAGATGCTTATGATAAGCATTCTTCTCAGTTTGCATGGTGCAGTCCCAGTGGGCCTCTGGTCTCAGCACCATCATGAATAACAAACACCCCTTTCATTCTTATTCTCCCTGCCCACTTGGAGTTCGCTCACTTGTTTCATTGTTCGCTCGTTTCACATTTGTTCTTCCAGCTGCTGCATTTCCTATATGTTGAAGTTGGTTAAAGGCTTGATTCACGTTCAACTTCTTTTTTGGCAAGAATCCTTCATAGATGGTTCTGGGTGCTGTATGTTGCCTCGTGTAGGGAGGTACACAGTGTCTGGGTGCCCTGCTTTCAGTAATACACACATTGACAAGTGGATTCATGTGGTGTCCACATGACTGAGTCATTGTAAAGTTTCTCATCCATTCATTCAACCATTTCATGGTTTCATCCGTGAATGAATGGTTGCATTAGAAGCTAGAAAATAGGTCTAATTACACTATTCCTTCCAAATTTATTGACTGGAATCCTTTTGTAGAGAAAAATGATCCTTATCAATTAGGACTTACTCTCTAGGATAGTAAGGGCTGAATAAACACTTGTCTCTTTCCCTTTAATGGTCAATTTTCAGAGTAAGGAGTTGAAACCCTAGTTGTTTCCAGTGAGGTCTACAGTTTCTATTTTGTTTTTTTGTTTTGGTTTTTTGAAGTTTTTTGTTTGCTGTTTTTCAGTGGGAAGATTTCTACTTCCTTTTTGAAAGTCTGGTACCATGCTGAATTCATTGGGTCTTCCTTTAATTTAAATGCATTTATAAAACAAATTATCCTCACAAATTAGGAATTGTCCACAGTAGTCAGGGTTCTCCAGAGAAACAGAACCAGAACCAGTAGGATGTGTGTGGATAGAGAGAGAGAGAGAAAGAGAGAGATTTATTCTAAGAAGTTTGCTCATACCACTGTGGGCCCAGCAAGTTTAAAATCTGCAGGGCAGGCAGGCTGACTGGAGACCCAGAGAACAGCTGACGCTGAAGCTCAAGGCCAAGGCTTCTGGAGTCAAGACCTCCTCTTCTTCGGGGAACCTCTGTCTTCTTTTCTTATGGCCTTCAATTGACTGGGTAAATCCCATGCACGTTAAGAAAGGTAATATACGCTTTACCCAAGGCCAACTGATTTAAATGTTAATCTCATCTAAAAAATACATACCGTGACAGCAATATCTAGACTGATGTTTGACTAAACATCTGGGTACCATGGCCTAGCCAAGTTGACATATCATATTAACCATCACATTATCTCCGTATTTAAAAACAAAACAAAACAAAACAAAAAACTGGCAATACAAGTTAGGAAACGTAAAATGGGTGATAAGGTCAGGGCTTACTGGAGGTATTCAAAGACGCAAAAGGACGCTGGGACTGAACCAAACAAGAAAGGTCTGAAGTCGTTATTTCTGTGTGTTCTACTGGCTTGAGCACCAGACCGAGAGGGGGCAAAAATGGCCCTCGTTCTGACACTTCTCACATGGAATTTATACTGGGTCACTGAGTTTCAGAATCTTCACCTGAAAATCCAGGCTACTAACTACTGTCCTACCTGCCATCATACTTTGTTATGACAGCCAAGAGCAATTGCATATATTAAAGTATTTTGAAAACTCCAAATTTGTTATGCAAGAATCAGGTGTCATTAGACTGCTTTTGTCAGACAACCAACGAACCACAGAGTGTCAAGCAAATGTGCTTTGAAGATACAGTAAGTGCAAAGCCACATCATGATGTTCAATGACTTTCTCTTCATTTGAGAGAAGCCACCAGTCTTCAGACCCACTTTTTAAGAAGAGGGACTGTTGTTACTCTCCTAAGGGGAAAGGAATCAGAGCACACATTTTCTATATTAATGCCTTTCTCTATAAATTCATGTTTCCCTTAGAATTCCTATTTCTGTGTGTCAACCAGGGAGCATTGACAAGTGCAAAGGATAGATTTCTGACTGGCTTGATTCATTCATTTACTTATTCAATAGGTTTTTATCAAACACCTATTATACGTGAGACAGCACGACAGGTGCTGTTGAAGACACAGATATGAATCAAGTCTAGATTCTGTCCTTGAGCAATTTACAGATTCTTTAGAGGAAGATGCCATAATTAAAAAAAAAAAACCCTGTAATGTAATGTAGAGATTGAAATGTACCATGAGAGAGAGCAGTAACATCCCACGGAAATTCAGGGAAGGCGAGATCAGTTTCAGCTGAAGGCTCCAGACAGCTTCCTGGAGGAGGTGGCGCTGCTAGACTGAAGAATAGAGAGAGATTTGGGCCGGTGAGGCGGGACAGGGTGGAGCAGATAGAATCCGGACAGGATGCTGTCAATGCGGTGGAGAATACCAGGTACTTACAGGGAAGAAATAAGAAGGCTGTTTGAACATGTGCTATTGTGTTGCAATTTATAAATTCTCTCCTTTACCTCTAACTTCCTTCTCTATGCTTTTGGAGAAGATCCTAAGATTTATCTAACACTGAGATGGCAAAAAGACTTCCTCTGTCTGGGTGACCAGCTTCAATGCATGAGTAGCAGAAGGTCACATCAGGTCGGTCAGCTCAACGGAGCAGGTCATTGTCTGAGAGCTACTTAATCTGTTATAATTTTATTGTACTTGGGGTGCCTTTCAATTCTAAAACTACGATTCTAATGATTCTCAGAAATCAATGCTCGTCTGAAGGTTCTTTGACATTTTAGATATAAACCTTTCTTAGCTAGAGGACCCAATGTCCATAGTTCATAAACAGAAAACACAGAACTTAATTTAGCCTCCTTGATGATGCGGGGTCACCCTCAAAACAGAAGGGATCAGACTGTGCCGTAGCACAGTATTGCTGGGGTCCACAGAGGCACAAAGGGTAATATGTCCCCAGACTCAGTGGCTCTGGATTGCTCTGTGATAATCATTTTCTTTCTTCTTTTTCTGCTTGCTGTTGAACTGTTGAACATTCAATGCTCAGATTTTGATGCTGTCAGCATATCTACCCATTTTATCTCATTTTTGTTCTGTTTGCTGCTTTTATTCTCCATGAGTCTTGGGAGTCAGATCCCCAAGTTCTGTTAGAATTACATGTAAAGTAAGAGCAAATCAGCTCTGAATAAGGATCTAAGATTACTGCCATGGCCTGTTTCTTGAGACTTAGTGCAATGTGGTCTGCTGTTTAATTAAAGGTGTGTATGTCAGAGAGAGAGAAAAACACACACACACAGAGTGTATGTTTGCATGTGTGTGGATATATAAATGTGCTTTTCCTTTCTGGTGTTTTAACTGTGATTGTGTGAAGTCAAGCTCAGGATAAGTAAAACGTGACAGCCTATAATTTGCCTAAAGAAATTGAGAAGCATAGAAAAATCTAAGATTAGAAGAAATTCTGTAACATTGCATACAAGAGATAATCCTGGTTGCCCCTGAGATTACACAAACACTTTGTGAGGATTATAAAGTAGGATAAGGAGCAATCGTTATCTCTGAGAAACAGCAGTTACATGATTAGTCCAAATTCCCATGGGAAATTGAAAGAAATTGATGATCAGACTTGAGGTCTCAGACTCCCAAACTGGAGTTCCTTCAGTTACTACGAAATGCTGCCCACATGATAATCATTATTCAAAATCAAAAGAAATCCTGTGCCTCTGAACTTCTACACCACATTGGGAGGGCACATAACCAAGCATGCAGGTTTGGAGTAGGTACCATGGGTCCCCCTAATCAACCACCGAGTGTGCTAAACAGAATCACCTGAAGGGCTTGTGAAAAACGTGGATGCTCAGGTCCCATTATTAAGAGTCTATTTTAGCAGATCTGGGATTGGGACCAGAAGTCTGGGAGAGATTTTCACCCTTAACCACTTAAGCATCCAACTCCATTGTAACTATAATACCGTTATCACTCCAGGTTTGGATTTTACGAGAAACGTAAATTGCCTTTGTGTCCCCAGTCATTTAGTGTTCAGGCTGAGGCTGGGGCTTTAGATAGCCAGAAGGTCATTGTTTTACTTTGTTTTGTTTTGTTTTTTCACAGCACATCCTTCTTCCTGCTGTGGCCTTTCCTGTCCGTCTCACTGTGTACTTCTCAGCTGCTTTGCCCACGCCTGTGCCAAGATAACAGAGTACCTAGGCATGCATGAGATCCCACCCAGTTTCTTTCTGTTCTCCCTCGACTTGTGATACTCAGCTGGAAGTGGTGACGAGGTTACTACCGGACGTTCTAACTGGCCGGGCCCTGCCTCACGGGATGGTTGAGGCTTTTTCAGCAATGATCATGTTTTTGAAAGAAGGGTCAAGTGGTTGAAGGTAATGTTAATAGTAAAAATGGTGACAGTGATTCAGCTGGGAACTCAAAGTATCTGACGGGGTTGAAGGCACACCTGCCAGATGCTACCCCAGCAGCAATAGGGGAGCTTAGTGAGAGTAGACACCAGAACAGGTGTTTTTAAACACATCACCTCATTTAAAACTCACGACAGTCCTAAGATGGGAATACGATTGTTCCTTTTTTATATATAATGAAACTAAAGTAGAGAAGCAATTGATCCAAGTTTGTACAGCTAGAAAGATGCAAAGACAGGTTGAAAATCAGTGTGGCAGGTGTAGGGTTTTACTTTTGGCCACTGGCCTACATTGGCACACAACCAGATTTGTGCCAGACTATGATCTGAATACACATTCAGATGTTGCAAGGATCTGAATACTTGCCTGTGATCCTAAGCAATGCTATGGAGAAGGCTGGTTCCCTCTGTATACCTTGGGGGCATTGTAGGAAAACTGAACCATGTAGGTTCTAGAAGCTTTGTACCAAAAGGCCAAGAAATCTTCTGTACCCTGAAGTCAGTATCAGGGTCTGCGACTGATTCAATGCCTGGGGGAAACATGGCGGTCTCACTGAACACAGGGAGCCCTCTCCATCAGGGAGCCCTGTAGAATTCCGAAGAAATCACAGAGAAGGAGGCTGCCCACAGGTCTGCAGGACCTTGAGAGCTGGCCTGTGGGCTCCCTGCTGCTTTAGAGAGGTTCCAGTCTCCTTCCTCATACTTAAAATCAGATGTCAACATGATGGAGCTGGGTTGGAAATAGCATTGTCACCAATGAACGCTGAACCTGGTGGTCTCTGAACACCTGGGTGGCTGAGTCGCTAAGGACCCTGCAAACGAATAGGGTAAACACATGAGGCCTGGGTCTCCCAGCCAACCCTGTTCCAACCAGAATAGCTCAGCTGAAATATATTTTATATATTGAGCTTCTCTGTAAACTTCTATTTGAAGAAGGTATTCCATGTTAAGAAACATGCTTGAAAATAACTGTTTCTATCCTCCTGAATTCATCTATTATTTTTCCTAAACCCTCCTGGGCAGTTGGGGATCTGAAGTCTAGTCTCTGAGGCTGAACAAAGTCTGAGGAATAACCTCTCCCTGCCGTAAGCTCCCAACTTATCTGGTTGGTCTCTGTCTTAGCCCTTTATTGAGATGGAAAAGGGACCAATGTATCAAGTGCCCTTGATGGCAAAATTGTATCCTTCTCTGAGGAAAGGACAACTCTTCAATTAAACCTGATACTTCAGGTCACAAAGGGATGAAGGGACTACCACTCAGGACCCTGTATATCACTGTGGAAAGAACATCACTTCTACCACTGTCCACCCTTAGTCAACTCATACCTGAGTATCTATTGTACAAAATATCCAGAGAAAGCCTGAGTTCCCTTGGGCAGGGAAGAGTGTCTGGCTATCTAGCTCCGGCAGACGCCATTGATTGCCTGCTTGGTGATTATTTCCCACCCATACCCACCTCTTCTCTGCTGTGTTGACCTAAAACAAATAGATGGCGAGATATTTCTCCAGTAAAGATGGGTTTACTCAGGATCAGCAGAGGACTGCAATTTGGGGTCTGGAACCATGTGAGCCATGTGCAGGTCCCCGCAGGGCAAGGGAAAGAGAAGGCTTTTGCAGAGAAGAAAAGGAAGTGGGGAAGGCTACAGTAAACAGTGTCCATGGCTTTTCACTGGCTGAGTCCTGTCCTCACCAGGAAAGAAGAGGGGTCCTCCTTCTTCCTGTTGGGCTCTGATGTTCTGATGTCATCACAGGGCATGAGAATATCCTTTTCTGGTCTCCCAGCCCTAATATTTAATTGAGGTTTCAGGGTATTAATTTTTTTTTTTTTTTTACAGCTGGCAGGGCCCATCTCCCATTGTTGAGACTGACAATATCAGATGTTCACTTTCAGCCTCTCGTATTGTGGACATGGGAACAGAACCCAGCTCTTTAGGGGGCTTCTGGAAAGGATTTTCTCTGTCTCAAAAGCAGTGATATATCAAGGGGGTCGGAAGGGAGGGTGTAAGCTCAGGGGTAGAGCATGTGTTTAGCATGCACACTGTCCTGGGTTCAGTCCCCAGATAACAGCCCAGTTTGGTGACTGGGGACTGTCAGGAGGAGGTGAGGACCATCATGCTTATGAAGACACTTCCTCATCAGGACAGTCCTGTGGCAGGAGTAGTGGGGCAGAAATAGGGAAGAATGAACCGCACCCCCGTGCCCAAAGCAGGCTGCTGGGCATGACAGCTTGGAGAGAGGCATTCCTTTAATCTGCGGCCAGAAAGTGACTAAGGTTGAACTCATGGGACTCCCCTTGGTTTCCCTCCCTCCTCCTCTTCCTTCCTTCCCGTTTTCTTCCTATAAAATTCTTTTCAAAAATCCTTTCCGGGCAAGTAGTAGTGTTTGTACTTTGATGACACGGTAGAGGGCCCTGGAGTTGAGAGCACCTTATTAGCACTTGCTGTCGCTGTGCTGAGACCTTGCTCGGCTGGCACCCCCTCAGCTGGCAGGTCATAGGATGCTTGACTGCGGTGCTTGACCAAATTCAGTAGCTTAGACCCATATGTTGTTATTTTAAAAATCAAACTCAAATGTTTCATTTATAGATATTGTCTGAAATAACTATTCCAAACACTGTAATTTAGGGAGTCAATCAGATTATATATGGATTCGAAACGAATGGATGACTTCAGGTCTGTTTTAAACAAGGAGTGGGGAGGTATTCAGGGGAGACTTCTGTGTGTGCTGAGAGATGTGTTCCTTCTAATTTTCTCTCTCTCAATAATAATAATAACAACAACAACAACAACATGGTAGCAAATTCCTCAGGAGAGCCTGGGGCTCCGGCTGCAGCGGCCCCTCCCCCTCCCTCCGGGTCACCCGTCAGGGTCCCGCTGAGACTCAGGTGCTGGGCGCGGGCTGCTGCCCTCGGGTCTCGGCCTGTGTCTGGGGCAGCGCCGTTCGCGGGCGGCCCGAGGGGCAGGCCTGCTGGCCGTGGCCGGAGCGCCCGTCACTGCGCCGCGGTGACGGCGATGCCCCCGGACACACGAGCCACGCGGGGAGCAGGCTGAACCGCTGCTGCTGCGCCCCGAGCGCGCCCCGGCCTGCCCCGTGTGCCGTGTGGTGCGCGTGTCCTGCAGTGGGGAGCGGTGGGCCCCGCCCCGGACCTGCGCCCCGAGTCCGGGCGGGGTCACCCAGGCCGAGAACCGCTGACTCGCAAGGTGCTCTCAGGGCTCACTTTGTTCAGGGTGACGTGTTAGGAAAGAACTCCTTCTTGGGTCTGAACAGCTGTTCGCTGTGGGAGAAGCGTGCTGGGGCGCAGAGAGGAGGTGACGGCGGCGCGCCGCTTCGCGCTGCCCCTCCGCCTGCGGCCGGCGCTGGGCGGGCGGTTTCTTGTTAGGTTTCCGAACTAGGGAAGGAGTGCAAGTGAGGAAAAAGACAAGCAGAACAGCAGCTCACTGTCGCATTTCTTTTTCTTATGAAACACTGGGGAAAAAAGTTTACTGTGGGGAACACGAAGCAGTGCCGTTTCTAGGAAGAAGCAAGTGCCGCGCCGCCGCGCGCCCCTTTGCGCTGGCGTCGGGCGGAGAGGGGCGGTGTGGCGGTGTGAGGGCCTAGGAAGGGACATGTGTTACTATCTTAGTTTTCAAGTGTAGAATTTTCGGTTTGCTACAACAAACCAGAAAATTACCCCACGTAATATTTTTAAAGACATCCGCTTTTTGGCACTTTTGAGTTCTAATAACATGGCTTTTGCAGTTTAAGTTAAAAAAATGTAACTTTAGTCTCAGAGTTAAATAATAATACAGAATGAAAACCTTAGATCACAGACAGTTTGTATTAATTGATTCCCTGGGAAGCGAGTTACAGTGAAGCCACAGCACCGATTTCGGGAAGTGATCAGTTGGCTGACATGTGCTCATTTAGTATTTGCATCGTTGGTCCCTTCATGTGCTACAACCTTTGGTGTCTAAGATGCTTATATCTTACAGGTCGATGTATGTTAAGGAGGAAGGTAAAACTGAGCCAGCAGATGTCAGCAAGAACCATAATAAAAACATTGGTCCTGATTATATCAACCTTTATTTTGTTACTTTTCAGTGATGATGCTGTAACATTGAGCAACCTTAGAATGGTGTTTCCGTGGACACTTGCCTGTGTTCTTGCAGACGTTTTAGGGAACATGTCTGAAGTATAGCAACGGCTCTAAAAAGGTTTAGTTCAAAGAAAGATCTTTGCGAAGTGCTGTGAACTTTTCCTCACTCCAGTCTCTTGCAAAAATTCCACATAAATTATTTTTTATCAAAAAGTTTATATTTAACAGTTTAAATATTTCTCTGGTCATCTGTATTCTACTTCTTTCGCTTTTCCACCCCTGTTGACTAGTCAGGAACTATATGCATTTTATAGGAATCGGAGTAGGGATTCCTAAACAGCTGTCCTCATGGAGGACTTAACTGTCCAGTGAAAATATGGCACTTGCATTTTTTTCAGCATCTGGTTATCTGTCTTATTTTAGACAATTCTAGTTCATTGAACAGCCAGAGGATGGTAATGTCTGTCTTTCCACAAAATTGAAAGGTTTACTAATTTCTGAACTAGGGGCTTAACAAAAATTCAAATCCTGTAGGCATATATGATATCCATTCCTTTGTGATGACCTTATTAGAGTAAACAGAGTGAGGGCGGAGAACCTGAGACCACAAGGAGCAAGTATGAGAAGTGGGATGGCTTGAGGTGCTTTTCGCTTTCTCATTTCTTATCGTAGCAAACGAAGACCTTCTATTTTAAATGCATCCTTCACTTATTAAAATCTAACATGACCCGAGCAGTCCCATTCCTACATACCCATGCGAGGTGAAACTGAGGTGTGAGCCTGTGTGCAGGTGTTTGTAGTGGCCTTATTTGTAGTAGTCCTAACTGGAAGCAACGCAGATGTCCCTCAGCTGGAGGATGGCGCGTCAGTGAACATGCTGCACGCGGCAACATGGGTGAGTCTCAGGTGCGCCCTGATGCGTGAAGGAGGCCACGCTTAGAAGGCTGCAGTCTGTGCGGCTCCGTTTGTATCATCTCCTGGAGAGGGAACTAACGGGACAAAGGGCAGAGCGGGATTGCCAGGCATTGGGGGAGGACTTGACTATAATGGGACACGGGGCATGGTATGGGCCGATGGAACTGGTGGTAGTTACAAGGCTAAATTTGTCAAAATGTATAGAAATTGCACAGGAATAATGGCAATTTTTCTGTATGTAAAATTTACCATAAGAAGTGCTGAATGAATTTTATAAAAGATAACGTAGACTAGATAAACAAAGAGCGCGCTAGTTTGTACTTTTTCTTTTCCCAGACGTTCAATAGGAGCCTTAAACGGCTTTAATTCCATTTACCCTTCTCCTTGTATATTGGTTTTTGTGTGTTCAACTGTAGACTCATTTTTAATTTTACAATCAGTTTTATCTCTTATATATTTGAATGGCCCTGTTGCCTTTTTTTATGATTCCTTCCTGCGTCTTTAGCCTTCTGTCTGAGAGCATTTTTATTCTGTCTGTTCCCTCTGCTGATTTTTGTTCATGTGTCCTTATTTGCTAGAGTGTCTAGTTTTTTATTATGTGCTGGAGATGATATGTGCAGAATTGCATGTAGAAATAATTTGAAGCCGAAGCTGTTCTCTCTCTTCAGAATGTATTTTTACTTGTTTTTGCCAGGAGCTTGGGATGTTAGCTATCAGAGATGACCTCAATCCAGTTTCAAGATTTCAGATGATTTAATGCTGAGATTTGTCAACCAGGGCGGAGGCTTTCAAGGTCTTAACGGAAATCGTGAGGGTGTCACCACAACCCTTTGTGGAGCTGTGGACTGTAGTTTGTGTCTCTCGCCCCAAGCAGGTGACAGTACTGTATAGCCTCTCAGCATCGTGGCTGTGCCCTCGCAGCCAGTGCCACACTTCGTGGAAAAGGAGGCCTGGACGTTAGAGCCACTTCTCCTAGGCTTCCCTCCTTCCTCAGATACTGGTGCTTTAAGTCTTTGATATTTCCATATCTCTGTGTTGCATTAAAGCAGAGTGAAAAATATTTCTCTTGTGTTATTAATTGTCCTTGGAGGAGAGGATTGGTCTGAATTATTCTTTGCCATTATGGAAGCAGAGGCTGCCCATACTATTTTTAATTCCCATACATGTATACAAATGTGCTTTTCTTAAAAACTGATGTGTTAAGACATTTTTATTCTATTATGCAACTTGCTGTTTTTGATTTAGTATATGATGAATTCATATTAGAATCATAGGTGACTATGTGTTTGTTGTATGTTTAACTCTGTGCCAGGCACTGTGGGAGTGCAGTGATGTATAAAACAGATAATTTCCTACCCTTATTTGGCTGATACTTTGGCAAGATAGTTACCTTAAACAAACAACGACACAATTATCTAACCGACAGGGATAAGATAAGAGCAGTGTCCTTTGAGTACATATAACATGGAAGTTTGTCTCTGCATCTTGCCTTTTTCACTTCACATTATACTGGGTACATCTTTAAATATCATTAAAATTTTTAATAAACATTGGGTCAGTCTAGTGTTCCATTTTGTGTACTTACTGTAATTTATTTAGACATTTTTATATTGTTGGACCTTTATGTTGTTTCTAGTTTTCCTTTATGATAAATGGTTTTTAATATACATTCTTGTATGTAATCCAACATTCAGTCACTGATTCATTTCTATAGGATGGAGTTGTGGGATTAAGAGTCGTGAGTAAAAGTGTATGAATAATTATTAATGTTCATTGTCACATTGCTTTCTAGAAAGGTTATTAATACATATCATAAGCGTTGCATATAATTTAAAAGTATGTGTCATTTTGAAAGGCTATCAGTTATGTAATATTTCTTTGTTGCTTAGATTTGTGTTTCTTAATCAGTGATACTCAACATGTTTTGTATTTATTCCTGATGTCCATTTCTTTGTGCCTTTAAGACTGTTTATAAAATTAAGACAGAACCCTCTGCTTTATGAATGAAGCTGCAGGACTAGTTTTAAACTAGAATTAGATCTTCTACTTCTTCTTTTTCAGTGCTGCAGTTTTATTATTTTATACTTGGATTTCCATTTTTAACTTGTTCCTTTGCTGAGAATACTTTAAAAAAGTTATTGTAATGAGTAGCAGGAAATAGCTTGCTGTTAAAGTAAATTGCTGTTATTTGTAAGTGAATTAGTATGTGTTTCTCAGTTTTAATTTCTAATATGGGAAATATTGATAGCCAGGACCCACTGAACAAAAGGGCTTTGGGGTTCTCAGATAAAGAGATCCTGAGACCCCAAAATGGGAATTTTGGGCTGGACCAGCTGAGCAGATGGAGATACATGTAATGAGATAAAAATGATTAGAGGAGAAGTTGTTTTTTTTTTTTTTAATTTTTTTGGAGGAATGGGAGATGGAGTCTTCTATTGAAGAATTCTGAAGACATCAGGTGGTCATTTGGATATTGGTGTTTGTGGCTCAGAGCTCAGAACAGGTGCCTCTAGTGGAGTGGTAAGTTTGAGAGGAATCATATATGGCTAGTGATCAAAGTCCTGGGACCAAATGGGATAATTTAAGAGAACGAAGGTTTTTAAAAAAAAGTGAAGAAACATGTCTTAGAGCACTCCAGCTTACACGTTCAATAGAAAAAGTGGCTGCAGTGTGGGAGAAAGGCCAGGGGAACTTCTAGAAGGGGAGACGGTTGTGCTGAAAGCTGGTTGAGGTCAAGTAGAGGCCCGGGGAGGGTGGGGGAGGATTGTCATCTCTTGTCTGGACTGTTGCAGTAGCTTCTTGACTGGTCTTGCTTGTGGCTGTGAGCACCTCTCCTCTGTCACATGGCAGGAAAGGTTGTATTTGAAAAATAGTGAACTTCTGTCTTAGCTGCTTGAAACCCAACATAAGCTCTTTGATACCAACTGCATAAGTAAATATCATAAAAGTTTTTTCATGAGCTGACACCTGCCTGTGTTGTTAGCCTAACCTTCTCACATTAACTCCCCACGTCCTCTCTCTCACCGCAAGCCAGCTTCAATTTTAAATTACTTATAAGATGTTGAGCTCCGCTTTTGAGTATTTCAGTGTGTTCCTTCCTTTTCCCAGATTCCCTCTCCTCCTTGCCTCTTCTGGACCTTGTGAGTGTGTCTTTCTTATTTAAAAGCCAATTCGGGCAGCTCCATCTTTGGGAAGCCTTTATGGATTGAAGATTGGGTGCCGAATTTATTTAATTTGATCATAATTGTACTCATGATTGACTTTAGGCTTACTAAACTGTAGCAGTAATTATTTGATGCTTTTATGACAGAGATACATGCATTCGTTCATTAAATAAATATTCGCTCAGCACCCATTTTGTGCCAAGCATTGACCTAAGCCCTGGGGGTGCAGCTGTGGATGACACAGGTAGGTCCCTGCAACGTGGAGTTTATGATCTGGAAGACTGAATGCATAGTTAACATATTTATATATTAAAATGTGTTTTAATTTTATTTATGAGGTGATTAGTGGGAAAGTATTACATATAAATATCTTTGACCTTTAGAAATATGATAAATAATGGTTTTAAATCAGTATACAAACATTCTGTAAAAGCATTAAGACTCCGGTGACACAAGGAGTCATGTTAGATATTATGTAAAGACAAATTTCTTTTTGTTCATTGTGTTACTAAGCTTACATGCAGCGTGAGGGAGTCGCACAGACCTGTGTCTTCTGAGCAGGGGGCCTTTGACCTCTGTCTGGGACGCTGTAGAAGGGGCTTTCCTGTCAGGCGGATCGTTAGATTAAATCACTTCTAAGATTTCTTTGATTTTTATGTTTCCTTTTCTTTTTTCTTAAACTTTGGCTTCTTTTCTTCATTGTTTTATCTGCTTAGACGTTATCTCGTATCAGCAGGCATGGTGGAGCCCTCCTTGCTGTAACCCAGCACACGGCTTCTCATAGTCGCTTCTTAGGGTAGTCAGGCTGGGGGATATTAAAATCTGTTATACAAAGAAAGCATTTTGTGATTAAATGAGTTAGATGTAAGTAAAGTTTTTTTTTAAAAAACTGCTGGGCTGCTTCAGTGCTTTAGTTTGTTGATGTTGACCATGACTTTCTGAGAGAGACTGATACAGCAAGTAGTACTCCATAGAGGTCTTTGACCAGGAAGCCCTTTTTTTCATGGAGTGTCTTGTGAAAACTGTCTGAGGGACACTAGAGGTGAAGTGTTGATGCTAATGATTTATATTTCACACTGAAAGGTATTCTAATTCATTACTGGGATTCTCTTTCTCCTTGCCTCTCCTCCCTCCCCAAATCCAACACTATATAAATAAAATGGAAATAAAAGCAAAAATTAAAAAAATAAGACCTAATTAAATTTATAAGCTTTTGCATAGCAAAGGAAACTATAAACAAAACAAAAAGGCAACATACGGAATGGGAGAAAAACATTTGCAAACGATGCAACTGAGAAGGACTTCATTTCCAGAATATACAAACAGCTCATACAACTCAGTAACAAAAAGGCAAACACCCCAATGAAAAAATGCAAACATTTCTCCAGTGAAGACATACAAATGGCTAATAGCAGATGAAAATGCGCAATATCACTAATTACCAGAACAATGCAAATCAAAACTACAATGAGGTATCACCTCACACCAGTCAGAATGGCCATCATTAAAAAGTCCATAAACGATAAATGCTGGAGATTGTCGTACTAAGTGGAATAAGCCAGAAAGAGAAAGAAAAATACCATATGATATCACTCATATGTGGAATCTAAAAAAAAAAAAAAAGACAAATGAGTTTATTTACAAAATAGAAATAGACTCACAGACATAGAAAACAAACTTATGGTTACTGGGGGGAAAAGAAGTGGGGAGGGGTAAATTGGGAGGTTGGGATTAGCAGATACACACTACTATATATAAAATAGATAAACAACAAGGTCCTACTGGGAATTATATTCAATACCTTATACTAACCCATAAAGAAAAAAATATGAAAAGGAATACATATATATATATGTACAACAGAATCACTGTGCTGTGCACCAGCAATTAACATTGTAAATCAACTATACTTCAATTAAAACAAAATGAATCCAACAATGTACAAATATGATTATGTATCATGACTAAGTGGGGTTCATCCCAGAAATGAATACTGGCTTAACATTCACCAAAGTGAATGTTCAAAATTCAACATTTTAACAAAGTAAAAAATATATGGTCAGCTCATATACAGAAGCAGCATTTGACAAAAATCTAACATCTTTATAAAATCTTTCAGCAAAGTAAGAATCTAACATCTTTATAAAATCTTTCAGCCTGATAAATTAGGGCATATGGGGAAAACGTGCGTCTTACATTAAATGTAATAGTAAATGACTGAATACTCTTCTCCTGAGGTAAGAACAAAAAGAGGGTGTCTCTACTTCTGTTCATTGTGCTGGAGGTTCTAGCCATTGCAGTAAGGCAAGAATCTGTAAGAAATCTGCTTGACCTAATAAGTGAGTTTAGCACACTTGCAAGATAAAGGGCCAATATATAGAAATTAGTTGTGTTTCTGTACACTATAATAAAATGGAAATAAAAAGCACCCACTATTTATAATAGTATAAAAAATATAATATACTTAGGAAATAACTTGGAAACAAATGTGAAAGATGAGTACTGAAACTGAAAACCATTATTGAAAGAAGTTTAACCTGAAATAAATGAGATATCCTGTGTCCTGGATTTGAAAACCCAGTATTAAAATGTCAGTTCTTCCCATATTGATCTATAGAGTTGATGTAATCCTAATCAGGATCCCAATAGGCTTTTAAAAAAAAGTAGAAACAGGATGGTTCTAAAATTTATATTAATATCAGATATGATTAAATGTATGTCCATAGCAAAGCTGCACTATACACCAGTTAATTTAGTGTATGTCTGTGCAGTTGTTTGATGTATATGACAAGGATGATAGAGCAGTGCTGCAGTGGGGTGTGGGGTAAAGGGTCATCTTTTCATCATGTGATCTGAAGGCTACTGGATAGGCATATATGGAAAAAGAAACTAAATATTGACTTCACCATAAAGACAAACATTTAATTCCAGGTCAATTGCAGATCTAAATATGAAAGGCAAAAACAGTAAAGCTTACATTAGAAGATAACACGAGAATTTAGGGTAAAGGAAATAATTCTTAAAGAGTACCCCAAATCATTAATCATAAAGAGAAAGATTGATTAAGTAGGCCATTTATGAATCTCTGTTCATAAGTTAATTAAAAGACGGCATTGGGAAGATTTTTTAAAGAAAGACAAGTCATAGGATAGAAAATATTTGTAATACACATGACCCATGTCTAGAGTATTTTTACTGCTTTTTAAAGAGTATGATGAAGTGAAGATGTGTTTTAGTTTCTCCATCTGTTGATCCTGTTTAAGTGGACCCTAACTTTTTAACCCACAAGATTTTAGTTATAAAATTACTCTTAGGAAGAGCCTAGAGATACTTGGCATTTGTTTCCTTTGTAGTTCGGTCTGTGAGCTTTGTGCAGTACTTGGCACATGACTGGCTTCAGCCTACTGTGTTTGCTGAATTAATGGATGGTGTTTTATAATTACAAACAAAGTGTGCAAAAAAGAGTAAACACTCATATGAGGACCGACCTTTTAAGTTTAAACCTAAGAAATCACAGGAAGCATTGTAGTTGGACATAAAGAACAGAAGTACTAACACTTTCAGAATATAAAGAAGAGGTGCATTTTAGGAATGTGAAGCACTGGCCGTGATTACATGAAGCTGACCACAGCGATGATCATCTTGTACTGAGGAGGGTGAGGGGAAGCTTTTGTGCTCTGTAAGACATAACGGAGAAGGGAGAATTTCATCTCATGAAGCAGGATTTTCTAAGCGTAAAATGCTACTATTGAGAAGAATTAGTTGAGACAGTGAATATTTGTATTAGCCAAACAGAGCTTGGATTTAGCAGATGGCAGATAAAAGTATGGGATGTCTTACTGGGCACTTTTGAAAGATTAGGTGAAATTAACATTCACAAATATCAGGTGTATGATGAGCAACTCAGATTGTTAATGATTGCATTATTTACATTTCAACTTTACATTTTTTGCAGAGTTCTGAAGTTCCTGTTGCATTAGACAATGGATGAGCAATCACAAGGAATGCAGGGGCCACCTGTACCTCAGTTCCAGCCACAGGTAATTGGTTCTGATGCTGCCGCCATGAGAGAGAGAGAAAGTGTGTGTGTGTGCACGCGTGTGTGTGCGCAGAGAAACAGAGATACAGTGAAGGAGGAAGTAGTGCATTCACAGTTCCTTTAGGAAATGAGGTAGCTGAAAGTGCTAATTATGCACTTACAAGTTTAAATCTGCGTTGTTTATATTTTCAAATACTGTTTTAGAAATATGGACAGACATGGAAAAAAGGGCAGCTGTAGCTGTAACTTGAAGTGGATGACCTGTAGACTGAGAGTTGACATCAGGCTTAGGGAGGAAAACAGAAACGGGGGCAGTGCCTGCGTGTTTCGTGCCCGCCTCCGCTTTCGCCGGGACGCCTTCCGGTACTGCCCCTTTGCTCGCTCCCTCTGACTAGGGGTGTGTTTCTCCTGTTCTGGAGTTGCTTGTTTTCTGCAACATAAAACGCAGTTAAAGGAATGTTTACACGCACTATTGAAATTGATTGTTTGGCCTCCAGTGCGCACCGTGGATGCTTGCCACGGAGTCCAGACACGTGGCGTGTCCGAAATGCCGTCCCCGCCACGTGCGGGGCGGCACCTCGGTCTCGTGGTTCCTCATGCCCGCGGCTGTGCGGCCTCCGCGGTGTCTCAGAGTTGCTCTGCGAGCCTTGGCCCAGATTTGCTTGGTAGTGATTCTGGCAATGAGGAATCCATAGGTGTTCTTTCACATGAGCTCTGGAGCAGAGAAGTGTGGGGCCTCGGGTCGAACAGCTGCCCTGTTGCAGCGGCCCTCAGAGCCTCCGCTGTATTACTGTGCGCTGGGAGGTTCCGGGGGCCCTTGCAGGGTGTGGTGTTTTCCAAACTAATTTGACTACAGCACCCTTTTTTAGAGCACATCTGTTGGCTTCTCTCGAATCAGTGTCTGTGAAGCGCAGCTCGGGAAATACTGCCTACAGAGTAAACTATCTTTTCTGCCTCTGTACTTTATTCGTTTTTCACCCTTCACCTCCCTCTCCAATGTTTGAAATCCTGCCCATCCTTCAAGGAGCATCTAAAATGCCACCTCCACTCTGAAGGTTTTTCCGATTTTGTGGACGTAGTATTTTTTTCTTGGAAACTTGATGATACATTCTTCGTATGTCTCTTCTGCTGTTTCTGAGGTCTTGGGGTCATTTCATATGGACATTGTCCTTATCTTTCCTGTTGGGTCAAACTCTCCGTAAGGATTCGGGCTGTGCCCTACCGCGGCTGCCCCGTGGTCCCGCAGCTCTGCGCGTGGAGCCGGGGCTCAGCACGGTTGTGCGATTGAAACCAACCAGCGCTTCTTCACGTGAACGTGTTTAAATTATCCCTTTACTTAATTGCACTTTCAGTTGCTTTGTTATGCCTTTCTGAATTCTCTGTACTGTGTTTGGAAGAGACACCTTTTAGCTTAGAGTAAGGCCAGTATTTTAATTTCAAGATGATTTTTTTTAAAATCTACCATTTATATTTTGTGCTACGATCATAAATTTGTCAAGGTTATAGTAGGCAGCTTCTTTCTGTTAGATACAAACATTATCTTAGTGCTATTTTTACAGACATGCATGGATACTCTTGTTTCATATTCGTTGTCTCCAGTGAAGACAGTGAAAGAAGCAGCTCTCAGATTAGGGAGTTTGTCTTATGATTTTGAAATGTTTGGTTTTGAACAGCCCTAAATTTCAAAGGAAAAAAAGAATGAGCACTGTAATTTCTGCCTCCTACTGACTCACCGATCAGGGAAGGTCAGAGTGGCAGTAGGAGGCGAAAATGAGAGTCCTGGTTCCCTGGGACCCACGGGCTACCACGCGGCATAAATGTCAAAATCACACACGTGGTTCTGCGTCTCTTTCACGTGGTTCCATTCCTCTCTTCCTCCTGCCGCTGCTCCCACGTGGAAATCAGCAAGTGTCACCCCAGGTTCTCACTGCCTGTGGCAAGTGTGGGGGGGAGGGAGGGTCTTCTGCCTCTGCATCCAGACTGATGGTGTGAGGTTACCCGACAAGAGTTTACAGGCGTTACTGCCTATTAAGTCTCTGAAAAATGTTCCTGCTCTCAGTAGCATTATTTTAAAAGGCTGGCAAAGGACAGCCTCTGCTCGGGGTTGGCAGCCTGCTTTTGTTTTGTTCCACACCACTGGCCTGAATAACGGGGTGATGCAGCAACATATGGTTAGCTGAGTGACTGCTTCCGCTTTTGAGATGCTAGTGCGTGTCTGGACAGAAGCAGCAAACGGAGGAAGTCAGCTTTCTAGGTGTCAGAGACCAATTCCCTGTGTTATGACAAGTGATGTGTATTCTTGGCATATCTGTCTTTTCCTTGTTCTGAGATGAATACTCTGACCCCATAATGCATAATATGTGGTTTAATTTTTAGTACAGTGTGAGTTCCTTTTTTTTAAGCCTTAGAATGTGAGATTTATGTATCTATTTTTTTGTATTATTGTCATTCTTTTGAACTTAGTTTTTTTTTTTTTTTCCTATCAGCTTCCCTTTCCTTCCCTTTTTCTTTCTTTGATTCCTTTCATTGAAGCCTGGAAAGTACTGAAAGGATTTATTTGACTGGATTTGTGTCCTATATATTCACATTGCTTTTGGACTCTAGTTTGTAGGACAGTGGATTTGGCTAAATTTTTTAAAATGCAAACTGTATAAAAGATGGTGACAGAAATAGTAAAATGTCTGCTTTTTAGTATAAGACAAATTTTAAACAATGGATATTTACAGCTAACAATTTGTGAGTTTTTAATTTCTGGTCATTGAGTGAAGAGAGCTATGATACATTCAATTTTTGTCATAAAGATAAATATAAAACGATTACAATCAGCGTGCAGCGTAAAGACTTTGTGGGAGCGACTCAAGGGAGAATTAGTTTTAGTTGGAATAGTCGTCAGGACCTAGGGTATAATTATTATCTGTAGTTTGAAGATGCCCAGTGTGACACTGGCTCCCTGCGAAGGAGGGAAAGCAGCCCAGATCTACAGGCAGGAGAGTTGGTGCTCCTCCTTTTAACGGCTTGGAAGGGATGAGAGTCTCATCTGGGAGTCTTCCAACCCGAGCCTCCCCTCAGGCTGGCCGGCGGCCCGGCCTGCCGCCCCGAGCTCGCGCGCCTCTGGGAGCGAGCGGGGCGGACAGGGGGCCGGCTGGGTTGAGTGGGTCACCTCCCCCTCTCTTTAGCCCGTCTTACAGAACTACTTTCTTTGTGAAATAAAGGTCATTGTGTCGTTTGCTTCTTTTGCTAAGTTGAGTTTGCCAAGGTTTTGTCCTATGGCATTGAGCACAGCCTCCGTTTTCAGAAGCCTCTGCAGAAGTTGAGGTGACGTTCTCCGCCTAACAGCCTCATCCAGCCGCTTTATTGCTGCAGGTCTGGGGGATGGAGTGGCGGCTGCTCCGAGGGAAGAGACCTGCTGTAGTTAGAGCTGATGCCCTTGAACCTCCAGTGAGGCTCAGTGCTGCCAGCAGTCCTGTCCTTGGTCCCCGCGCTGCCCACTCCCCAGCGGCGTCTCCTGTCCCCTCTCCTCAGAACCCCCACTCCCTGTCCTCTCTCTCAGCTGCTGTGCCCTTGCTTCCTGTTTCACCGACAGACGGAAGCAGTCAGACGAGGACTTCCCCAGGACCTGCAGCGCGCGGTCAGCCTCATCTGCCCTGTCAGCTGCGCCAGCCCTGCCCGGGCCACCAGAGCCGTGTGCAGCCCCACGCCCGCTGGGCTCTGCGTGGCGCTGTGTGCTGCGAGGTCTCCCATCTAAACGGCGAACCAGAACAAACCCCAACCAGAAAACGGCTTTCAAAGTCCTTCTTTTCTCCAGCCGTTCACCTCTCTCTCTGTTGCCTTTTGCTGCTGAGTGCTTAGCTGTGTAGGTCTGTGTCCTGTTCCCCCTTCGCTCTCTTAGGTGTGCTGGGGGGGGGGGCTTTCTCCCCTCCGTGCCGCCGTGGCTGCTCTCGCCCCGGTCCCCGGGGCCTCCTGTGCTCAGTCCCTGCGCCACCCTTAGACCTTGTCTTCCTTGGTCGTCAGCTACACTTGAGAGAGTCGGCCGCATTCTGTTGTTTGAAACCTGTTCATTGCTCTGCTTCCGAGAGCCTTGTTTCCTTCTCGGCTTACTGGTCTGTCCTTTGCTGACTTCCCTCCCCTCCTGGACTCTTCGCAGCGGAGCGCTCTGCGGCCCAGAGCGTCTTGCCCTATGTGCGCTGCTTGGAGATCCCTTCCAGGTTCATGATCCTGAGTATGGTCCGCGTGCTGGTGGCCTCTCTACTTTAGACTGGATCTACCTCCTGATCCCAGACGCGAGCAGCCAGTCACCTACTTGTCATCAAATTTGCGTGTCTCAAACTGGGCACATGTGAAACTGAACTGTGAATGTTCCCACAAGCTGTCTGTGTGCAGGCCTCTCTGTCACAGTTGGCGGCATGTGCCTCCTTTGATCTGCCCAGGCCAAAGCTCCTGGAGACGTCCCCGACCCCCCATCTCTCGCATGTCCTGTCTCACCGCTGACAGGTCCCGCAGCACCCCCTTCTGCATACACTTCGGGTGGGAGTACTTCTTGCCTCATTTGCTGCTGTCACTCTGCTCAGTTATTTTCATTTTCCCTGTAACTTACTGCGGTCACTCCCCAGTTGGTCTCTGTTTCTGTCCTGTCCTCACTTCAGTCTACTGTCAGCATGTAAGTCAGGGCAAAATTATTTAACATTTAAATATAAAATATACAATTTCAGTCAAATCATATCTCTTTAAAATCTAGTAGTTTCTCATCCTTCCTCATCGTGGCTCCCCCCACTCATCTTCTTCCAGTGTGTGTGCAGACGCCACCTTCCTCGGCCGTCCCATGAAAGCCGACCCTTCACACCCACCCATTAAGCCACTTATCCCTTCTATTTTGCTCACTGTCTTTCCTCTTTCTCCAGAGTATAAACTTCATTCCCAGTCTCCAGAACAGTACCTGGAGCACATGGTAGGCATTCAGTAAACACTTGCTGAAGACAAATGTGGTGTCAAGTCAACCCATCCTCTTTCTTCTCAAGCACCACTTTTTAAATGAATATTAAAATATATCAGTATCTCTAGAATTTTTAGGCACAAGTTCAAGCAGTGGCCCATACCTCGGTGCCCCCATCAGAGGGATGGTAGGAAGCCATTCTTGGCATCGCTTTGTCAGACTAGACGTGAGGAACGAGCCTGCATCGCAGCAAGGAAGAAAGCTGAGAGAGAGAGAGAGAGGGAACTTCCTCCAGGAAGAGCTTCCACAGCTCTCTGAGCCCAGGACTCACGTACGTTGTCTGAGATGTCTGAGCTCTTAATGTACCGTTTTACTCTTTTTTGGTAAAGCCTGTGTACAAATGTAAATATATATATATAGTAAATGGTTTATTAGAGAAAACCACGTACAGCCTGCACTTCTTACTGACTTTCTTTCCACCTCCTTGCTGTACCCGGAGCGAGCCTCCCCCCCCCCCCCGTGGTCGCTGTCCCCCGTCACCTGGCACGTGGGGCGGCTCGCTCTCTGGTCCCCGCGCCGGGAGGGTCAGCGGCAGAGGCTCACCCTCCGCATCCGCAGAGCCTCTTCCAGACCCCACCCGCTCCTTCTTGGGAGGGGGGCTGGTGAGCCCCGCCGCGTGGAGGCTCCGTCTCGGCCTCCCGGTGGCCCCAGGCTCCCTGCCTCGCCGTCACCTGCGTCTCGCCTTTGTCCCGGGCGCAGTGCCGCTGCTGCTTGGTTCTCACAGCGCGGCCGCCCCGCGCCGAGCGGTTTGCATGTCCGTCACCCCCGACACCAGGCCGCCGCGCACACCTCGCACACGGGGAGGCCCGGGCTCGCCCGGCCCAGGTCGCACGCGGCCCTGGGGTGGGGCTGTCGGCCGGCTCGCTCGCTTCCCGGCAGACGCTCCTCACACACTTCCTGGCCAGTCTCACCGCCTCAGTCCTCGTGACCCTTCGTGTTTCCGGGCACCTCCGGCTCCTCGTCTTCGAGGCGTGTTCTGGCCCGGCCTGTCCTCCCTGTGTCGGGTAGCCCTGCCCGCCTGGTTGTCCGGACCGCAGGCAGGCGGGCCTCACGCTTTGCGTTTAGCCAGTTTTCCTGCCCCCTTGATTGGACTCCCTCACTAGCTAGTGAACCTGCTGAGTCTTCACATCCTGACGGTGACCGCTCCCCTTTAGATTACTGCCACCTCTTGTCTAGCTTGTTGCAGAAGCTTCGGATCTGGTCTCTTTACCTCTCGTGTTACCGTTTCTAGTTCATTCTTTACATTGTAGCAAGAGTCATGTTTCCAAAGTGTACCTTTTGATGCGTTACTTTCTTTGACTTTTGGGATGGATTCTGCATTTTCACGTGTGCCGGGAAGGGTCTTGCATCCCCTGGTCTCCTTTCTCCTCTCCAGCTGCACCTCGTGTCACTCCCTGCTTTGGACTCGGGTTCAGCCTTGTCTTGCTTACATTGCACTCTCTTTGGGCTCCAGGATCTCGGGTGCCAGGGTGATGGTGTCAGGAGCTGTTCGGGGAGATTTAGTCTCCAGCAGACGGTAATAAGCATAAGGGCTCATTATAATGTATGTGAACTACATGAAGAGACCCTGAGGAAAGTTCTCTGAGAGGAAATGTGAAATTAAGAAGACAACAAAAAGATGACTCGTTTTTGGGTCATTTCATACACGGGTGTGCTTCTAGTAAATGAGAATACATTCCACCAGGAGTGCAGTGCTCACGAGGTCTGTAGGTCGTGTTTTGTATCAGTGAATAGTAGGTAACGGGTGCTCCATAAATCCATGCTGAATGAATGGATTGATCTCTAAATGAAAGCAAAACAGTAATCAGTCTAACTGTACTATGTTAATATCGTATAGATTTTAGTTACTTTAGAGTTATTTTAGGAAGTGACTATGGGGCCATATAGTATAAGAGATCTGTCAGATGAGAAGTGGTATCAGAATGTTTAGAGCCTGGCTGAGCTCTGGATTTAGATTGATTGTTCATATTTGCATATTTAGGGATAAGTGTTTCTCAAATTTTAGAGGAAGTACCTTGAGGGATTTAGATGATTGAAAAAATGGGGCTACAGAAAGGATTCTCTCATCTTCTTTCTTGGAAATTTCTTTTTGAACAGTCCATTGAGAGTGGAGTGGGCAAAGATGAGGTCGACATGAATCGAATAGTTTCCAAACTCCACCTGGAACTGCATTCAGAGCCTGACATATAGTTTTAAGAAATACAGTGATGCAAGTAGTTCCATTTTTGAGGGTGAATTTGATATTTGGAGATAATTTAAAAATCCTTTGGAGCCAAACACGTACTTGGTGAAAAAAGTATAATCTTGGTATTCATTCTTCCTTTGATCAAAATGAGCTGTCTTCTTAAATGAGGCCAGTGATTTTCATATGGTTCACAAGCTGATGACAGTTCCACAGGAGGGGTTATGAATACATGTTCGGCGTTGGAAGCCTTCCTGGAGTAAGTGCATGTCCTCCCGTGGTGCAGGTTTGAAGAGCAGCGTTCAGTGCATAGATTCTAATGTGTTTGTTAGAATTCGATTGTATCATTTTACATTTGGGATACCTTTATATTTTGTCTCCCTTTATATCATTATTATGTGACTATTACATGACTTTCGTATGGCCTTGGTTATGTTTGACAGATTTCTCACTAAATATTCATAAAACAAATATTTCCCAAATTTAGAAATTTTGATACATTTCTTTTTCTAAGAGCACTTACATAAAATAAATTTAATGATGCATTCTTTTTGTTTTTCCCTTGACTGGACCTCATTTGGTGCAGGAGGACAAGAGGGTGGTGGAGGAGGAGGTTTTAGAAGAGTTACCGTGAGGTGGGCATCCAGTGGAGGGTGAGGAGAGCACCAGGAATCAGTGTAACTCAACACTACCTTCCAGAGCCAGCGGTGGGGGAGGTTGGACAGTGGATGACACTGGCCAGAGTGAGCAGAGCGAGAAGGGAAGGCGGAGGATGATACTCTGTGGAACACCAGCATCCGCGGGGAGGAGGCTGTGGAGGAGCTGGAGGAGGCGGGAGGGCTGGTTGGTGTGGTGGCTTAGAGCATGAGCTCTGAAGTCAGATTGCCTGGGATGAGTGTCTGGGACCCTCCAGCCCCGACTGTCTAGCTGTGTGAGGGAGGGCAGGTTATTTAACATCTATAAGCCTCACTTTCTCATCAGTAAATTAGAGAAACAGTAGTTTTTACCTCCAGCAGATACGGAGCTTTCACTGTGGTGCTGGGCACAGAGACGGCACTCGTTGGATGATGATGGCAGGGCCAGTAGTTAGTGCTGGTTGGATGACGTTGCTGCTGATGGTTAACCCTCATTAGAGGGTGGCGATGGTGATGGCGACAGTGACTGCATTCTACACGATGACCTAGGCACACAGGTTCCTCTGCCCATGGCCTGCTTCTGCATCGTATTACGTCCTTTATTTGGTTTTTATTACCGCTTTCTGCCCACACTGCTTCTTTAGCCTTGTTTATCTCAGTAACTGGTATCACTGTCCATCGAGGTGCACAAGCCCACATCTATGACTTACCCGCTCTGTCCCCACTCCTCAGCATCTTCTCTGCCTCTGCCTCACGGTCACATCCTGATTCCATCTGCTGCTGCGTCTCACTATAACTGTCAGGTCAGGCCCACTACTTTTCTGTCCAGGCTCCCTGCTCCCACTCCTGCAATCCTCCTCCTCCTCCGCCCCACTTCCTTGTGCACGCAGCGTCCTGAGTGAGTTCTCCCTGTGAGTGTGCGTGAGATCATGGCGCAGTGCTTCCCTGCCGGCAGCTGGGGTCCTTCCTCTTGCTGCGGCACACGGCGTGGCCGCCCGCGCGTCCCGCCTCCACCCTGCTCCCTGCGCGTGCCAGCCCGTCTTCCTTGAGCACACGAGCTCATTCCTTCCCGAGGACATTTTCTCCAGGGGTTCTTTCTGCTCTTCCTTTTCCTTCTGGTTTTTCAATCTCAACATAAAGGTCACCCCCTCAGCAGGGTCCTCCCAGAGTTATCCAGTTTAAAATAACCATCCACTCATTTTCCACTGTATCGCTCCATTGTATTTCTCTGCATAGTACTTAAATATTAGATATTACTGTGTATTTGCTTACTGTCTTTTTATTGTTTTTGTATTTGTTTGCCCCCTCCTCTATTAATAATTGTGGAATAAATGAATAAATTGTGGAAATCTCTTCCCTCTATTTGTCTCCGTCCGTCTCTGTCTCCCTGAGCCTTTTGCCTGCCCTATTTAATTTTACGGGTATAGCTGATGGTGCTCCTGGTGGGTGGGAATGTCTTTGTCATTAATTAACTATCCTGCTCATGGTATGCTGGGAAAGGTAATCAGTATTTTTGGTTACGTAATTTGGATATAGTGATTATTATGCTGTGTGGTGTAACTAATGATGCTTAAATGATACAAACACCAGGGTCTTATAAATGTTTAATCAGGTAATTGGTTATATTTGGTCACTCATTTTTCTTATGCTACAATGAATTGTCTCCTTTGTTTGATATAAAGCCAGTAATAATGATTAATGACGTATTGTTCCAACTGACGTAAATCTCCCACCCTTAGTATCTTTAGGAATAGGTTACTGCTGAAGTAGTTCAAGAAATTTTAGGGAAGTCATTTCTCAGATGGAAAGAAGCATGACTAATTAGACTCTGCTGGCACATGTGGTTTTTTTTTAAAAAAAGTGTTGTTTCATTTTTTTTATTTTCAGTGAGGTTTGTAGAAAGTAATACATAACAGAGTTGTTAGATATTGTCAAAAAGATATTCTAGTTTGTGTAGTTTGGAGATGAGTAATCTCTTTTTAATGATCGTACGTAGCATGAGCTTTATTGCCAAATAAAATAGAAAAGCATTTTGAAGTTTTGTTACTTTTTAATTTTGGAGAAATTTAGGAATATTAATATAAAATAAGACTTTTAAAATCACATAGTTGGTAATATGAAAATCACCAGTAAGAGATAAAAGTGCAATAACAATATAAACCTTATTAATGGTGTTAAATACTGTAATTAGCAGTGGCTTGTCTGTTAGATCACTGATAACAGCACCTCTAGGAGTTACCAGGACGTCGCTTTCTCTCTGGGGAGTCTGTGGAGGCCGTGCTGTGATGCTTCTAATCCCCAGAGAGAATTACCATCGTAACGTTGTCCTGAATTGTCTTACTGCTCATTAAATGTCCTTGCCATCACATTTAAAGTAAATTAAGGAAATTAATTTAGTCCTAGGAAATTAATTGTTTAACAAGTTTGCACCTGTGAGGATATGAGCCCGTGGCACAGCAGAATGAATTTTATTGTAGAATGAGGAGTATTTCTGTGAAGGAAGCAGTTAACACAGGCTGGCATGTAGAATCCTGATCAGGTAGCGGGATCTGGTGGTATGTGATTAAAGTGCAGATCGACAAGAGATTCGTTAGTGAGACTGCAGAACATTTCAGGTGTTGTATAAAGCTTCCTTCACTCTAGGGTTTGATTTTTTTTTTGTTTTTAGTTGTCACATATGATTTTGAATGTTTATTTTGTGTTTCTATATTTCAGGACTCTTCTATAGGATAACTTGTTAGGACACATATTCACATATCTCAAGAGGCTAAACATGGTACTTTACCACAAAAATGTAATACAAATGCTGCCAATATCAGTTTTAATTATGTCCTTTATTTAAGGAGTTGTAAGTGTCTTATAGTTAGTAATTAAGAAATAACAACAAAAAGCCAGTAACAATAATAATAAAAAAAACCTATGTAGGCTTATAATTACGTTATCCATGTTAATTAGTTCCATTTTGAGACTTATTCCATAAATGAATCTGTTTAAAATTCCTTGATGGAGTGTGTAGTCTTTATTTAGTAATTTTGGAAGATCCCTTGTGCTGAGTTAGCCGTGCCCTTTCTCGGTTTCTTCTGTCACGAAGAGCTTGCAGTGTCAAACTCGTAGGGTTCATGGGCTTTCAGACAATTACTCTCTTCCGTTTGCCTGTGACTTTAAACTTCATTTAAGCATGTTCCAACCAGGTAGCTGAACTGCCACCAGACGTGATTTTATAAATGAGGTGGCCCCCCACGGTAATTAGGAGGCCTTTGGGCAAAGTAATTTTAGTTAGATGTAGTTGGTGTGTGTCACCATGGAGCCTGGGACCCAGGGGTTAGGCTCTGCCCTTCCATGAACCAGGAAGGCAATCCACGTGGTAACTGGGGGACACTCGCTAGAAGACGGAGCCCAGGCCCGGGTGGCACCTGCTCCCAGTGAGGAAGCTGCTGGCACAGGGGTCTAGCAGGATAGAGATAGACTCCAGTTGGGGCCTCGAGGAAGACGGACCCAAAAAGGACACTGAAGTAGAGACTAAAGAATGACAGTCCTAAAAACTCGAGCACCCCAGTGCCCTGTGAGGAGAGGGTGGGGGGAAGGATGCCGCCACACCTGGGAGGGGAGCTGTAGGTGACAGTGAGCTGGTGCCACGCACCTGGCTGTCCGGTTGACACTCCAATGCCGGGCCTGGGTCTGCTTGCCCTACCTGAGAAAAGGAGGAAGCCAGATCTGGGTGGCTGCCTGGCTGAGAAAGGTTCTGAGATACTGAGCACTGAGTCCGGGCGTGGAGCCCAGGCCTTGCACACTCAGTGAGGACCCTGTGCGTTTTCTGTGGGGCGTCTTGGGTGCGTCTGGCGCCCGGCGCTCAGTGTCCGCATCGCATTGCCCTGGGTCAGTGGGGGTTACTCAGTGTCCTTAAATGCTGGGGGTTCATGGGGAGTCCGTTCCCTCTGCTGGGAAGCTGTGAGAGGCAGTTGT